>NW_007930846.1:444892-473266 GCF_000280675.1 Beauveria bassiana ARSEF 2860
GTTCTATTTATTTACTTTTGTTTCTATTATACTTTTTNTTTTTTTTTTTGTGAGGCAACCGTTGGCGGCTTTCATCCTGGTCACCGGCAATTCTGACCACTCCAGCGCCAGCCAGCCAACTGGTCGTCTCGCGATGCCAGGTTCGCACGCTACTCATATAAAAGATAGTTTTTTCGAATCGCTCGAAAATCATTTAGCCTTGGCGTCCACTTGTCTCGTATCTGCTCTGGTGTCATGTTTCTCTCGAGACTCTCTCTTACTAGTGGAGAACCTGCCAGCACGTCAATATTGTACGTGTTTGAGCGTGTGTTGTAGAGGAAGCCAAATGACTGATTAGCGGACCCCATATTCAATGTGCTGCCGTTTCCAAACAGTTTCCTCGCCGTGTAGAGTAAACTGACGCCAACAAATGGCGCATCAAAGTGCGCCAAGCGACTGGATTCACCTTTGAGTTCCACGTACACCTGCAGGCCGCACACATTCTCGCCCGAAAATTTGGAGGTGGTGGGAGTAAAACACTGAAAGCGATAATTGGTATGAGGAATGCGGAGGGAACGCATAGCATCGGCCCAAGATTCGTTCGCCCAGAGCGCCCCGAGCAGTTCAAAAGGACGTGTCGAGCCGCGGCCCTCGGACATGTTTGTCCCTTCAAACAAGCAAGCACCGCCATAAATCATGGCCGTTTCTACCGTGGGCATATTTGGAGAGGGCAGCACCCATGGTAAGCCAGTATCCTCAAAGCGCATCGAGCGTCGCCAATTCTGCATTGTGACGACTTCAAGATGGAGTTTGGTTTGCGCATTGGCAGTGGCTGCAATCCACCCTTGGCCAACGTACATTTTGGCCAGCTCGCCCACTGTCATGCCGTGCACTTGAGAGATGGACCGACGGCCCACGTAAGAATTAACAAAGCTTTCATTGAGCACAGGGCCGAATGCATTGTTGCCAGCGATTGGATTGGGCCGGTCTAGGACCATGACAGACGTACTGGCTATATTTGCTGCAACCATAACATCATAAAGTGCCCATATATCTACAAATCGAATGAGTTTCTCCGATTTCATGCTTCAACTGCCGCAACTGGTGCAACTGATGCAACTGATGCAAGGAGGCTAAATTATCCACTCACAAGTGTAGAAACGGGCCCCCACGTCCTGAATATCGTACAATATCAGGTCCGCTCCAGAATCTCGAATATAACTGACCAGCGTGGACGTATTGGCATTATATGCGTTGTATACCATCAACCCTGTTTTCGGGTCGATAAAGGTGGCCTGGCCGGCACCAGCCTGCGAGGTACCGCGGAACCCGTGCTCTGGTCCCAATATACCCACCAAGTTGACTGCTTTGGAGGCAAACATGACATCAACGCCCAGATTGAGCTCTGGTGTGACTCCGGTGGGATTTGTGAGGAGTAGAACCTTGCGGCTCGCAAGCTGTGAATAATTGGATGCAATCAAGACGTCGAGGCCAGTCTTTGTTTGGCCAAATATGCTGTTGATTGGACTGACAGACGCCTGCGCCGCACCAATCGTGATTGCTAATAGAGTGAGCGGTTTCATGTTTTCTTTCTTAAAGCGCTGTGTTTTGCAATTGGAATAGAAGCTCTGCCAAGTTGTATTGTCTGTATTTGGCCAACTCGCATAAGTAGTAATAGTTCCATAGTCTAACTTGCCAGTACGTTACTAATCAATCAATTCGGACCCCGCGACGTCAACGACCAATCGCTAAATGAACGCGATCCAGCTCAATTACACCAAGCAGATACGAACAACTAACTAACTAGTACGCTCACGCTACGGTTTAGTGTGCCATTGTGATTGCTCGGACAATGGCTGGCCGTAGGGTGCTAGATTGGCCACGCACAACTTGCAACCGGGTTTTGACGCTAACTAAGAATGGCGGGATCCGTCGGCGGACCGGCTATCATGATAAGCCGCGGCGTAGGGCGTAGGGTCGTAAAAATGGATTCCCCCGCTCGTGATGTTGTTGAAAACAGGTGACAGAATTACTTATCAGTTCTAGCCCAATGATTTACATCAGACCTAATCAGGATTAATGATGATCCCACGTGTCCAACACCAAGTTGCCAGGGCCCTTTCTACTCACGCGTGTGCATCAAGCCTGTCGTGCCCGCACTGAAATACTTGGGACGTGCTTGAGATGTATCAGTACGTCGCAGCTTGCTTTGTGCTAAAACTCAGGTTCTTTGACGGGGCAGGAAGGAAAGACTTGTAGGAGATGCAGGCAAAGAAGCGGCGAAGTAATTTTGAAAAGCAGATGGTAATTACTATTACCAGTAGTTGACACAAGCGTTTGCATTTTGTTGTGAGTATTGAAAGATAAGATAAGGCTGCACATCAAGACTCTAATTTGCGGGCGGCATAACTATCTGGCCGAGCCGATTTTGCGGCCCCATTTCTCGTATAGCGGCTGGTTCCAGTTGTGTATTTTGAAAAGCAACTTGGAGTGCAATTGAACATCAGTTGCAATTTGAGTGAAGAAGTAATTGAATCGTGGGAATAACTTACTCTTGGTATAGTTAACTAATGGTTGTTACCTGATCAGTACTGTAAGCCTGAACCTAACTACTCCTTGGCAATTTTCGATAGCAAGTCATAACGTCCCACTACTAATGTCATATATATTGATGGCAAAAATTGATTCAACTCACAAGCAACGTTACTTGAAGCGCGGCGGCTATAGAGACTGTACTTCTCCCTGGTAGGGACTTTAGAGACTTCACTAACTAACGAGCCAAAATGATATCACACTGTCTTTTAACAAGTTAGATTTTGAGAGTGCTTTTCATTTTCGAGACTTTGGCGCCCACCAAATTTCAGCTGGCTTTGTTAATTACTAAGCGGGTCACCAGTCTTGTTCACGCTATCTTTCGAAACGAGCTATGTATGGTTAATCCCCCCCTTTTTTGATTAAATTGAGAGCCCTAGAGGCTACGTATATTGACCTATTCGCATGTATCCACCCAGAGGGCTCAACTTTTAGGCGACAGTGTGACGTTGCTTTGGAAGGGATTTCCAGAAGCCGTCTGCTTGCGGTCAGCCAGTCAGCACCTCATCTGACGTAGATTCTTTCATCAGGGAGGCTCCTCTTCCGGTTGCTCATATAGCTCCCAGTGGCCACTCGGAACTTGGCGGAATATTTGCTAGTCAGATTTCGCTTGAGACGATGCACCAAAGCCATATAATGGAATGGCAACGGAATGTAAAGTTGCGGGTCTAGGCTTCGTCTGATGATGCTAGGTTATCTAGAGTAGATAATAGAGTTACTTCTGAGCGGGCGGTGTACTATGGAGCTGTCAGCTGCACGGCAAACGAAATGATATAGCCGTTGCTTAGCCACACAAGTCATCTTGTTCTGATAGACTCCACGAACGCGCACAAAACCGGAGCAAAGCGCCTGAGTCATGCTACCTGTTTTCTGATGTATTGATATGCATATCGGCCGTTAAAACCGTCTAGAGTGGGCTCAGTGGAACCTTGTGGGCATTACGCAGTGCCGCAATAGCCGTTTATGCATACCTCGCTTGCGGCGTCACGGCTTGTACAAAATAACCGTTGCTCAGCCACTTACTATTATATACCAGGTCTACATGTACGTGGGCTCGGGTAGAGGACTGCTCAATTAACAACAGAGTTTGAACAAATCGACCACCAAAAGGTCACTCGCCGGCTTTGATCAATCAGAGCGCCGCAACCAGCCTTTCAAGTACTCCCTTGAAGGTACAGAGGAATTCTCTCTCAGTACACGACTAAGCCCCCGGCCTCTTAACGGGTCTCCTTCGGTGCTTTTGAGTGCTTTCTCAGTGCTTTCTCAGTGCTTTTTCAGCGCTTTTCAAAAGGCTGTATCAGGGCTCTGGCAAGTGCTGCTAGTAACTACCTTCGCGCGCGAGGGGTGTTTTTCGACATAGCAATACGCTATCACGTAGAAAATGTCTTTTTACTATCTAGTAAGACTATTAGAGTATCTAGTATATATAGGAGTTTATATAGATCTATTCTAATATATCTAAGTAACGTAATAGTGTTACTAGATAGTAAGGAGACATTATAAATAGGAGACGCTATAGGGGCTATGTTAGAAAACAGCCCCCTCCCGCGTAGGTAAGGTAGGGTAAACGGACCTGCCTAGTAGGCTTAACCTGTTAGAGGCTCTGGCAAGCGGCTGCGAGGTAGGTATGCGTACGAAGTTGCGAGAATTGTCTAACTAGTGGTAACCTCGAGTGGTAAAGTGACTTCTGCTAACTAACAAGTGGCAATCTTCTCAGGCACTCGTGAGTCGTCAGCGACTGCCGGACCGTAATAGGCTTAGGCTATTCTTGAACATGATTCGTTTATTCTTGTATTGACAGCCCTCTTCGGTGAGAGTTCCCACATTGTCTTCTCTTGCATATTAATTGGCATGATTCAGGCGGAACGTTGCCGGCCACTCACTGGCACAAAGGGTACGTCAGCCAACGGACCCCAGACCTTGCAGTCCACCGTGGCGATTTTAACATTCTTGATAGTTTCGATACTATAGCATGCTAATCTGCCGAGTTTAATCTTATAAGGCTTGAAATTGCATGATTTATATATCAGGGGCATTAATAAGTGGTTGTGCCAAGGTAATACTCAAGTTCTAGCCTATTCAAATAGATTCTTTCTTTTACCTATATATTCACTTCACCTCTACATACATTCTGAGAGTGTGGAAAGAAGAATTACCGCCTCCTCCTTCCTTTTCATCATTTCTCTACTACGAATCTGCGACAATGAAGACTGCTGTTGGTATTGTTTTCACGGCGGCATTGGGCTCTGCCTTGCCCCATGCCGATAAATCAACTACGACTCTTTCCTCCCGCGACACCGAGTCGAAGCTCCCTTGGATCCCTTACAAAGGCACCTATGGTCCCTGCATGGAGGCTGTCCATGGTGATGGTGGCCGCGAGGCAATTGAGAAAGGTTGCGGCACCGAGGGATTTTGCGATTTATTGAATCCGGTATACGGTCCGGACAACCTCGAGCGATTGTCGAAGAAATATGGCTACGCCAACAACACGGAATGCTACGCTGCCCACGACAAGATCCCTTGGGTCGAGTACAAGGAAGACTATGGCGCCTGCATGCAAGCCGTCCACTCCCACGCCGACCGTGAAGACTTTGAGGAAGCCTGCGGCACTGAGGGATTCTGCGACATGTTCAACCCGGAATACGGCACCGAGAGCCTGAAGCGAGTGTTGGAAACCTGGGGCCAGTATGGCTTCATGACTCACACGGAGTGCTACGCCGGCCACACCAAGAAACCTTGGGTCGAGTGGAAGGACTACGGCTCCTGCCACGACGTTGCCTACTCAGTCGTTTCTCGCGAGAAATATGAGGCCGGTTGTGGCACTGAGACATTCTGTGATTTGTTCAATCCGAAACACGGCACCGACAGCCTTAAGCGAATGACGGAACGATATGGCTACGCTACCGTCGCGGACTGCATCGCGGACCATGAGCCACAGCCTTAATTCGCGATATAGTACACGCCAAGCCAACATAAATGGCTAACAAGTCGCTTGTCACAAGCCTGTCGCATGTGCATGGGCTCGTAACGGTATAAGTCTAGTGTAGGCGGCTGCTTGCCAGGCACGGGTTTGGGTCATTCCGCTGCATTCGCAGATGGCGGTATCGATTGGAAATACTGTTTCCCTAATCATAAAATCTAATATAAATGCTATTGCTACCATTCACGAGCCGTGCTTCATATGACGTATAGTTATCGATTGAGTATCGGCCGAATATCAGACAACCTATCCACAACAGCGAGAACGAATTTGAACGGATCTGTACAACAATATTCTCCAAACAGCGTCTTCGCGCCTTTGAATGGGCATCAAATAGCCTGTATCCAAGCCTATCGCCTAGTGAAATTTTAGATGAGCATGGCGACCTCGTGGTCAAGAGGTGGCATGGCCAGCTGGATCCCGCAAGCACGCCACGCAACTTGGCAAAATACCTCCTCGGGACGCCCTACTATGCATCAAACGAGCGAGATATCAACCTGCTCCCTATGGTCTGATTAGAATTGCAGCCGTCAACGCACTACTTCTCGTCAACCAAAAGATACACACGTCCTAGCCTTTAGCCCCGTACACGATGCCCTTCACAAACAGCCAGCGCTCCATAGCACCACAGCACACCTGCCACCAACAACGACGACAAAGACGACTACATACGGAGGATGAAAGGAGATCATCTAGAGCTCTCGCGAGAAGAATTTCGAATAATTTTATTGCATGGGGAATACCCAAAGCCATCGTTTCAAAAAGGCAAAAACGTGCCATCTGTGAAGTTGAACAAGGCCTGCAGCATCATACCTGAAACAATGGCAGTGCCACCAAAGTCGAAAACTACGGCAAAGAAAAGAAATTCGGTGGGGTTGCCTTTGAAAGATTCGATCTGGGCTACCAGAAGCGTCTAGTGGATTGCCGTTCACCATGCTGAACTTGATGCTTATACATCGAGCGTTCCCGTCACTAAAATCTCTAAACAACCGCCGTTCTGACGTTATGTCAGCAATACATAGAGAGAGATACGTAGAGGAAGCCATGTCTTGGTACGAGAAGAGGCTGAGACGGATTTTTGACATGTAAAAGTACCTTGGCAGCTGACTCTTATTGGCTGCACAATTACCGGGCGTGAGCAACAAAGGGAAGTGAGGAGCACATAAATCCAGGGATAACCAACAGAACTCTATTGAGTAAATGAATCTGTAATTGAGTATTTGAGTAAAGAGAAGCTTAGAATTTGGGCGCTATACTCAAATAGCCCTTGGAGTCGTCAATTGCAGAAAAGATCTGGTCGCCAGGCGCTACACTCAAACAGCCTTTGCAAATCCAACGCGGGAGTTGGTGGTGTCATAGACAGAGTAATAGTGCTCCAAGAATTTCTGCCCAATGACTGCGTCAGGTACAGCATTGCCGTACTCATCAACACCGCTCCCACCGTCGCCGATCCAAGCATAGTAGTAAGACGGATTGAAGCCCTCCAGGTTTGCATACTGGTCCTTGGGGACCAAGTACTGGTCGGGGGTAAGAGTGTACGTCGTGGAACCAAGCGTGATGCTGAACGAGGACGTAGGCTTCTTGGAGTAGCGGACAAACTGAGTGGCCTGGTCGTAAGCTCCACCAGACGCAGTCAGGAAGGCCTTGTAAGCAGCATCGGGCAGGGCAATGAGGGTGGTGCCAGTGTCGACGATGCCGGCATTGGTGTTGCCGAGTTTCTTGGAACCATACTGAAAGCTCGCCGAGACGCCCCAGAAGGGGGCAGCACCACCAGACTTTTGAGTCGGGACATAGGAAATCGGGCCAGAAAATTTCGTGCTGTCCACGCCACCAAAAGTCAGCTCGCCGTTGACGTCGTTGCTGTCACCTCCAGTCTCGGGATGGAAATAGACACTGAAAACCTCTTGTGGTATGAGGCTCTTCTTAAAGAGATTGTTGAGAAACGTAGGGACGGTTGCCTCATCTGAAACAGTGTTCTTGGTCAACGCCACTGGGCCAACACCGAAAATGCCGTCGACACCGTTGTGGAATCCCCGACTATACGAGGCAACGCCGACTCCCTGACCTGGCACAGAAAGACCCGCGATGGTTACGGTATCGAGATACTCCTCGCCGTAGAAACCTCCAGATCCATAACCGACCTGGACCGAGTGGCCAGTGTCCTTGCTGTTGGGGCCTGGGCTATAAGCCTTGTCTGCCCCGATCCAGGTATTAGACGCTATTGAAGCAATTAGTTCCCAAATGCTACAGGCTGCAGGTAGGTGAATGCTTACATCCAGTATCAACGATGAGCTCATAGGTGCCAGACCCGACGGTCACGTTCGCAACATAACTCACGACCAAGTTCTCGGCTGGTCCAGATTTCGGGCCAGTTGCCTTGTCTCCGCCGGCTCCAAAACTGGCAATGCGAGCCTTTGTATGCTCCGCGATCTCGCTTGCCGACTTGGCGCGATTGACTTGCTTCAGCTGCAGCCTAGCTATGCCGCTTTGCTGCTGGACCGGGGAAGCCAGTACGGATGTCGCCGTAGTGAGGGCAACAAGAGCTGAGAAGTGCATCTTTATGATGTTTTCGACGAGATTTCGAGAGGGAAGTTGTGACTATGTGCTTGCTTGAAAATGGAGGAAAGAGATTGAGACGAAGCAGTCATTCTTATATGCATGGAGTTATCGCACGCCATGGGTAGGCAACTTCATCCATCACATTCACATTAATGGTGCCATCTAATGAATGACGAACAATCTCGCTCGTATTAGCAAAACAATGTATGTTGATTGCTAACTATACTGTAAATGGCAGTTGGCTACGGTGCTCTTTCGAGTATAGCAACTAGAAGGGGCCGAGCTACTGAGTTGCCTAGAGTGGTGAACTCGCTAGTGCTAAATATTAGTTGGTGATGATGTGTTATTACTGTTTCCATAACTTTATTCTCTACACGTAGATCCAATGTGAAGGCACGGAACAAAGATAGATACATCGCGGATATCCCGGCTCACGTTAGCGAGCGACTTACTACTTTTATCATCGCTGCCTTCCCTGCCGGGCTTAGCGGCACCCACCTACATCAGCGTCTCGCCGCTTTGCGTGACTGCTGGGAAATCTTTCTCCATACTCTCTGCTTACCGCTATACGAGGAAAAAAACTGAATAATGTGGGTAGTCTATACCGACGCTCGATTCGTGAAGCTCGCAGAGTCTGTGTAGAACTCAAAACAATTCAGCAATACGAAGTTGCATTAAATAACTTGAAGTAGTGTGCCGCATATCCGTAGAGTTGGGATGATTCACGAGGCCTGAGCAGATGCGCACATAACCGATGGTTCAGTTTCCATCATAAATACTATCAAGAGAACTCATGTCCTCTTATGTTAAAAAGACAAATTTTAATTATTCTCTTATAGAGAAATAACAAAGCTTTAGTTTTTAGAGAATTAAGAAGGAATTTAAATATATTACTTGATGGTTGATAGTTCGCTAGGTACTGCTTTCTACTAGGCGTATGTCTATGTAGCTAAAAGTTTTATCTATAAAGGTAGGTACTAGTGTAGATATAAGAGGAAGGTTTTGATTTTATGTCGTTGCTGTTGGTGTAGAAACGTGTCGACAGGTATAGGGTAGCTGCAGTTGTGTTACATTGTATATATATTGTAAGGGCAAGGAGAATACTTATAGTCAACCAGAAAGATAAAGCAAGAATACGTCAGGCAGTTTATATTTACTTATTGGTTGTGCTCTGTAGCTTCATGTTCAGCCTTTAAGTCTGGGTGCTTGAACATGTCTTATATCTGCCCTTTCAACGAATTCTAACCCTTAACCTGAACCCGTGAGCCCTTTATAAAAACCATCCCATGACTGTTTAGCCCAGCCAGCCAGTTTCTCCATGGTTCGCGCTGCCTCTTCTTCCTTCTTTTTTTTCTCTTCCTCTTCCTTCTTCTTTTTTTCCTTTTCCTCATCTTCCTTTTTCCAGCGCTCCTCATCACAAGTCTTTTTGTGTTCTTTTCCAATCTTCGTAGCGGCATCATAGGCGTAGGATGTGTCGCATTCTTGCCTGTCATGCCAAGACTTGCACCTCGTTACGTCAGTAGACCAATACCAACGACTCTCATCCTTAAACGGCACACATAAATGAGTGTCTGAGTCACGATCGATACTCACGGCTCCGCCTATGCCAAATGGAGATGGCTGGGTCCCTGCGCTTCCATAGAACGGGTTTATTCGTAGCCATCGGCCAGCCCCGGTTTCGGGTCCGATCAGACCTCCCTTTCCCACATTGGACATGATGAAGCTATGCAGGAGTGATGCTGTTCCGGCAACGGTAGTCGCAGATCCGCCTAGGCCGGCGAAGGTCTTGGCCGATGAGGGGCGGGCGTTAAGGGCGTTGTACATCCCGGTCACTGTGCCTGGCGCGTCTTTCGCTAGCGCTTGCAAACGATGCTGAACTTTCTCCCCATCGATTTTTCCCTTGCCGTCTTTAGACTCAGAAATGATTTCATTGAACAACCTCATGCTTGCTTCTTCGTCTGCTGCAGCGTCGCCAGTGCCTACCGGCTCTCCTTTGCACCAAATCTACAGGTTCGTTAGCATATTAGTGCGCTGCCATTTGTTGTAAGCTAATAACTCCATAATAGATTGGACATACCGTATAATCACCAGTATCGTCAGGAACCGCGGATCCGCCAAATCCTCTGCCAAGTTTTTTGCAAAATGCTAGATTGTCTTCAAGAGAGGGGCCATCCTCCAACTTAAAGTCATCCTTGTTGCGGAGGCATGTTCCCATAAAGTGTTTATCAGCTTCTTCGCCAATAGGCTTAATAATGCCTGCCTGAAGCCCGCTTTTGGCACAATAGTCCTTAAGTTGGCTTTGATCTGCTTCCGGATCCGTCTGCCGCTTGTCGAAAGGGCTTCCTGTAGCCATGCCGGCCAGCAGAGTAACGAGCCTAATAGAGAGCTTCATCGTCGAGAAATTGTATTTGCGTCGTCCAGCAGCTCAATAGAGTGAGAAAGGGATTTATAAGTAGAGAATTTATCCTTCTGATTGATAAGAAGAGAAAAAACTTGGATGGCTTTTTTTAAGAGACTTCTGCTTCTACGACATTTGGTTCCCTTTATATACATTTACCTATACATTAATGTCCGCCTTCGGGTTGTCTTCCAAAGGCTGAAAGCCTAGGCCAAGCGCCCTCTTGTCATGTGCTACCATGCCTACTACACGGATATCCTTGGCCCTTCGCCTAGCTAGGCCGGTTGAGCTATATTGGTGTTGAGGCATTAATATCCTTAAATTAACTTCTAGCAATTAGCATAAAAACGACACTGCCGAGACTCCTAGCCATGGGGTCGAGGACTTGGCTATGCTATAATTTTGAGCTATCTAATACGCCCTCGTAAGGGTATTTCCGGTATGGCTAACAGAACGACCGACCTAGACCGGGCCCTTCCGTCTCTCGGCCTGAATTCATCGCGGCCTTCGGTCTGTCGGTCTGGGACGATCTAGCTTCAGTAGCCTGGTCAGACTGCGGTCTAACTGTGAGCCACGCTGCTTTTGACTTATATTGCTATGAGTCGGTATATACTCTACAAACCCTGCTTAGCATGATATTTCGATGCTTTATCACTTCCTATACGCCTTACAATAACAAACGCTGCCGCACGCGACCTATTCTATTGCTATAAAGAAGGGACGTAAGGGCTTTAAGGTGATAGGAACGAGATAATAACGCCTAAAAATATCGTATAATTCTACGCACCACTTTTAAACTATGTGAATTCCATATGAAATACCAAGACAACGACGACGCCCGGTACCTATGAAATATTATAGCTATGGGTACCTATTAGCTCCCCTCAAAACACCATAATCTATCTTTAGAGAAAACACTTGGTGTCGTCATTAGGCTCGCCTGGTTCTCTTCCCCAGCCTTGCTCGCGCCTGACCCCACCCGGGCGATGTGTTGCAGCGTTCGACCTGCTGTGGCAGCAAGACCTCTCAGACCAGCAGCCGTGGTGGAGCTGAATACGAAAGAAGTGGGCAGGGTTGTGTTGGCTCTCCCTCTATTAGGTAATGTAATATTAGTGGTGTTGGTGCTAACAGCTCGTATTAATGCTGAATTTAATTATATGTACTCCTCTGGGCGGTTGATTCCGCTTATGACTCTATCTATTGCCGAGCAGTGCGTATCGGCATTTCTGTCTCTATTATAATGCAGACTGCATCATTGCCTTTAAAATCACCGCAGAAGTGCTTGACTCATGATCACAGGATCTTTATCTGCTGTTTCATGACTCAAGGGTACCAAACCCGAACCTTGACCAGGATTACAGTCTCGCGGAAGACGTAACAACACGAGCCTCAACAACCAGAGAAGAATGCTCTAGCAAATTTAGATGCTATAATGCCCTGTTGTTTATCATCGTATTAGACAACAGACTAAGCCCTCAACTAATCTACTACACGGAGACGTCTATCCCAGCCTGATACTGAAAGTAAAGTAGTGCTATCCTATACTAAGGTCAAAGGGACGAGGGGAGTACTGCCCTATTTCTTCTTGTGTTGCTCTGATGCTTATTCCAAGCCACGTTGGGTCCTAGTAAGGCTAGGTGTTTACACGTGATACGCGCCACGCCTTAGACTTTGATTTAGACTATTACGTCCGTTTACGCTCTAGAGTAGGCTTCTAGACGTGCTATCGAGTCTTCTACGGATTGATGTGCAGTCGTACCCGCTGTGGGCCCTCATAGGGCGCGCGGTCGGCCCATGTTCTCACTGGTTGCCCCTGGAATACTATTCCTGTCATCATCCTCCCGGTGGGACGTCTTTCGCGGGGCTCCGCACTTCCAGGGCCACATATGATCGGCACCGGCCAGCTTTATTTTGCTGGCTCCTCGGGGGACAAAACAGACCACACATCGAGCCCAGAAGGCTTACTTCGTCTAGCAGCAATCATCTTAGTATATAATCCAAGATGTAAGTTTTAGACTAATTTATCTACACTTTAGTAGCTAAGGAATTTATTAGTACTATCTTATAAACCTAAACCCCTAGTCTAGTAAGGTAAGTGACGGTCCCTATAGTAGGTGTTAAGGCTTATCGGCGGTCTGTTTTGTCCCCTAGGTGGCTGGCTTAGGTGGAGGGATAGCTCTATAGCCACCGGCTAATGGTGGCTGAACCTTAATTTGTGGTAGCCTTCGGCTTGGGCGAAAGAGCGCTGAATAACTACATTACCAACTGGCAATGCAGTATCGACTTAGTATAGAATACAAGCGCTACAAAGCAAACACAGGACTATACTTAAACAGGTATATACTAGTTATAAGTAGGTAAGTCGATAATATTTTCCCGCTAGATGGTCAGTAATATTCTATGCACATTTGAAACTATAGCAGTATTCACAGAGAAAGGCTCTTAAACTTGTACTTTACAATTGGTGTTTTTTTTTTTGACCGGTACTCGTGGCAGCATTCACCAAACGCCAAAGTCGTCGCGTCGGCCTCTCACCGACCGGCCTGGTTGTTTAACTAACCTATTTTAGTGTAGAGTACGCCACTGGACACAGCTCAGGGACGAGTGGAGTGCTGCCAGTTTGTCGGTAGTTGCCCTAAACTTTATTCCAGGCTTCAGGGGGGTATAGAATTAGAATTCTACTAGTAATTGTTTCTGTAAGGCTCCTAAACTGCCGAAAACTAGTAGTCTAAAACACATCACCAGCAGGACACCTTTTTATTCTCATTACCACCGAAAATTTTCAACGTTAGATATATCAGCAATTATAACACTAATAAAACCAGCGCGGCTGATTCGCCAGAGAAAGGGCCGATTGTAGATAAACATAATCACAACGCTTATCCCCAGTTCTCGAGGCAGATATCGCACGACATAAAAGGCATGAGTGTTCGTTGCTCGGGCTTTGTTATAACCGATGATGGTCATTACTTGGCCGTCCCTGTCGGTCTCATGAAACTCGTCGGTCAGTCTAACTGTGGTCTGTCTGTTAGCCACACCGACCCGTGGGTCATCAACTGCTACAGCCAGGATTTGCCTATGCCTCCTTGTCCTCGTCGTTTCGATGACTACATGGCCTAAATGCAGACACAGCCAAGACTTTGGAGCAGAACCTGTATATCCGTTGGTTCCGGCACACCATGTTGTGCCCTAGCCAGCAGGTTCCAGGTCGTACTGGCTGACTGACTGCATCTGAGTGAAAATCTTACTGGCTTGATTTTTATTCGGGTCAAAGGTTGCGCAGTAGAAAACTTTATCCGCATTGACTCGATCATCGCGAGTATCTAACTACTGACGTCTGTTTGATATACTGAGCGTGCCTGGCCCTGCCCATAGCAGGCCCTTGCGTCGACAATATATCAGTCTAGCTTTACCATCCACTCACATGCTACATTCTGTCAACACACTCAAGGAATTCCTTGATGCTTGCGTCGACCTTGACTTGTCCAGTGCAGCGACGTGCGGCCTCCATACAGCCTTCGGTGTTGACTCCGGGGCGGCTACAGTGTTCCTTGAGCTGTCTGTCCACCTCCTCGAGCGACTGACTGTTGAGGCTGTCCAGGCTGTCCGGTTTGTTCTGGCTGTTTATCAGCTGAGGGGGTCGACGAAGAGTGCTCCTTAATGTCGACTCCGGGGCGGTTACAGTTTTCCTTGGGCTGGCTGTCCGCCTCCTCGAGCGACTGCTGGGGCTGTCCAGGCTGTCCGGTTTGTTCCGGCTGCTTTTCAGCTGGGGGAGTCGACGAAGAATCCTCCTTGGATTCGGTCTCAGATGAAGTTTGAGCTCCAGTCTGGCACTCGATCATTCTCTAGATGAAAACGATTAGCACCACTATAAACTTGTGCCTTGTCGGGACAGACACGGTCAGTTCTTACAACCGAGGTTCTGATCTGACTGGGGCCCTTTATCTCATTCAGACGATAGATTCTGCACTTGAAGCACTAAGTTTTTCGCGTCACGTTAGTCTTGACCATTGTCTTTTTCTGTTGTTGAAGTAGAAGCCCACCTCGACGCCCTGATCTTGGCAGTACTGGCCAAGCTGGGTATGCTTGAGAATAGCGGATTTAGGCGCCTTGCGATCAAACTCCTCCGAGCACTTCGCCACCAGTTTTATCTCCTCAGACCACTTGTCCGGGTCATTCCCGTAAATCTCCTCGCCACAAACCGTTCTTCCAAAGTCCGTCGTCGCCTCTGTGGCATTGCATTTGATAGCGGTATCCTGCAGATGGTAGATATTAGAAACCCTGCCCGAGACTAGAAGAGAGGCCAAGAGAGATGTTACCGTTTTCTTGCAAAGTATATTGTAAGCCGTGGGAACACCGGCTACCAAATTCCGTAAAGTCTATAATTTCTCATCACATTAGTTCACACAGAAGACAAGAAAATACGGCCCTGTGACCCGGTTCTGCTCATTATACAGGATCTGGGTACTTACATCTCCGTCCGGGTTGAAGATTCTGCGGGCAACACAGGTCTGAAGCCTTGCCAGTGCGCTATTCTTGTCCTCAGCGTAAAACGTAGCGTCATTCATGACACACCAAGCCGTGTTTGAGTGGCATGTCTCGCTTGTGACGTCGAGACCGTCACAAACAGTCATGAAGTCGGTTGTGCCCTGTTCGCAAAGTATCTGGTTAGTTTCTGTGGCATTTGTGTTATTAGAGGTACTCGGGAACCATCACATACGTTTCCAACCATAGGTGAAAAGGTGCAGAGAGTTATATCGTCCTTGGTAACCTGTTCAGACACATCCGATTTCTTTACCTGGTCCTCAATGCACTTCTGTGCACGGGGTCGGCAATTCTCATTAGGCTTTATCAACTTATTGCCTCGTCCGGTCTCGAAAAAGTTGCAGACTTTCTCTGGGGTCACCTAGCCACTCCCATCAGTATAACACTCTTGATTAATAGCAGGCTTGCTTCCCAACAGCTACTAACATCTTCTTGTCGAACAGCGATGGAGCGAGCGCTGCTGATGCCAGCGAGTACCGCAATAATCAAATTGACCGACTTCATTCTCGTAGAATTAGAATTTAGAAAGATTGTAATAAAAAAAAGGAGTGTAGCTAGTTTAGCAAGTAAAGAGAGTATACTAGTTGAGGATAAACAAGAGGTAAAGAAGAGTTGGCTTCAGGTCGAAGACGGCTTTATATACAACAATGGGCTTATAGCTAGTCCTGCTCTAATTCAGCAATATAACATAATGTGTAATCTCGTTAATTTCCTGAGATGATTTCATGCTTAAGTGTTTGACTCGCATCGGCTTATTACCGAGTGCGGCATATGACTAGCGACGAGTCACATTACGCCCACTTCTGTTATACATTCTTGCCATGCATAGCACGTCTCGTTCTGTCGAGTCTAACCAGTGTAGAAAATATCCTCGAGGACTAAACTGGAAGGGGTCTATCATGAGCAATGATTCACTGTTTCTCATGCAAATCCGGGTACGCTGAGCCTAGTCTCCCCTGTATTGCTGTAATGTTTATCGTCAGTAATTCATGTCGTAGATTAGTGAGTTAGGTGGTGTGGAAGAACCAACGTCATGGCATGCCTGGAGTAGCGATGTTCGAATACTACGGCCAGGGCATCGTCTACTTGAGTATCCCCGGTTTCAGTATGTTGCCCGAGTCTCAGCAGTACATCCGTCTGGTGCGAGTGAACTAGCCTTCGATAGTTCTTTGACTGGGCACGAATGATTTGATTCATGCCGTCCATCAAATTCACGAGTCAGTCAGGCTATGTCTGTTACTTGTTTACCTGTATGCGAACTCACGAGTCAGTAAGGCTCTGTCTGTTACTTGTTTACCTGTATGCGAGTCAGCGTACCGACTCAAGCACCAGCGACCGAGGCTGAACACGCCGTATGATGAGGTATACACAGGCTATAAGCATAAGAGAGAGAGATTATCAATTAATATATCTATAACTATAAGATACTAGTAGATATATATATTTCTTTTACCTATATTACTAAGAGTAGCTAATTCTTCTTATAAGATAAGTAACTAATATATAAGATAATCTTTAATTTAATTTATTATTTTTATATAATAAAAGAACTGTACACTGCAGCAGCCTGTATAACTACAAAGGTCCTTTTTCGGGCTTCTAATTGCAGTTGTCCCTATAGTATTCCATAGTATTCCGCAGTATTCCGTAGTATTCCGACCAACGCAAGAATAGTATTATCATGACTTACCCAAGTACTCTCTAGATAATAGTAATTGCAAGTCCGGCTCATCCTTGTAGCGATCCAAAGCCACTGCTCTCCACTCGTCCCAGTCCATCCCATTATCCACGCCAACCGCCTCGCGCAGACCGCTAAACAACCCAAGGAAGCCATCCCAATCGACGAGGTCATAACCGCAGCAGAATGCAAACCTATGTTGCAGTCGGCCATTCTGAACAACTTGCGCCAGCTCTTCCTGGCCCTTTTCTCTAAACAGGCGGGCCAAATAAAGCTCGTCATCGCCTAAGCAGTTTTTACCATGATAGAAATCTGCCACAGGCAACAACGCAATCGGCGAATTGAAAGCATGTGACGATGGCGCCGTGTGAGCCCACTCCCAGTCAACAATGCCAGTAATATTAGAACTCTCGTCAACCAGAATATGGTCTCCTTTGTCGTCTGCATGTTTCAAGTAGAAGTCGCCCTTGTTCGACGAGGAAGGTGCCACTAGCGGGACCAAGTCAAGCAAGAACCGGTGAATGAGGTACGCATCGACTGGCCGGTCGGTATAGGCCTCCTCTTGTATGATCCCGTCTATCAACAACCCAAGTGAGGATTTGTGATAATCCTCCATAGAACGAAACGGCCCGATGGTACGCATATCTGATTGTAGGAAATTTGTCAGAGACTCCTGGGCAAACGCGCCTACTCGTGATTGGCCTGTGTTATCCAGAGAGCCGAGATCCTGGAAAGGGTATTTGCGGAGGTCAATCAGAATGTCAGATATCTGATTGATAATCTTGCGCCTTTGTTGCTCATTGGCGAGCGACCATCTCAGCGATTTGCCAGGTAATTTCTCCATGAGAATGAAGCCAACGCCAACAGGGTTTCCAGGTTGCTCTAGAGCGTAATCATACATTTTTGGCGCGGGGACTCTAGTTTTCTCGAGAAACAAGAGTGTGGCCACTTCGCTCTGGATAATGTAGTCTCGCAGTGCCGGAGGAGGTGACGTGGCGTTGGCCCTTCGGATGCGTGCTAGCCATACGACCCCGTCTTGAAATCGGATTTCAACATGGTAGTTCATACCCCCCATGACAGCACTTCGTGTTGTTTTATCATATCGCAATGGCGCTATGGAGCATGGCATGCCAGATCGCAAATGCGTAGCTCGCGCTTCAAGAGCGGCTGTGTTGATCTTGCTGATCAAGTGAGCTACTTCACGTTCTTCCGCCCGTCGGGCAGCAGCATCATAAGCATCCGCATCCTACAAACTTGAGTGGTAAGTCGCGGCCATCTAGGCGAGAAGCAAAAAACATACTACCCAGCGAGGACAGGAATGAAACTTTTGTTGCAGGTGTTGCGAGCACAAATGGCGGTCGCAGAGTACGCAATCACCGAGTGCGCGAACTGCTGGCCTGTGGCAGCTTTCGAAATCGCACTGCCATAGGGGCATGGTTTGAAGAAAGCGGGCAGGGGCGCGATCTCGAGGCGGCACCACTGGCCATGGATCGATGGAAACCTTGGGTTGTAATCAGGGTGTTACCAGGAATATCACACGGCGCATTCAACCCCGCTATTCGTCGGCGGGCGAGCAACTCGTCTGTCGAACAGGGATCAAAGTCACTTGTTTTTCCGCCTCTTTTTTCGTTGAGTGTGGCTGCTGCCACATTTGTGACGTAGGACAGGCGGGAGAAGTGGCTCTGTGTCACGACTGTATTATCAGCTGTGAACAACTTCGTATAGGGGGGATTTTTCTTAAAAGTTTTTAAGATAAATATATTTTACTCATAACGTGAATCACTAAGACCTTATATTATTCATTATTCTAAAGTATATTTCGTCGTATTAGCATTCTGTTTACCTCTGTAAATAGGTAAATTGGTGCCTTATACGGTTGTAGCTAAAAGCAATTGCCTAGAAACATACGGTGGCGGGAGCGTATTATGATGTTGACTTGACTTATCAATGGTAAATGAATAAATATATATATACATCTATCAAGGAAGAACTAAGTTTTGGCTGCCAATAATGGCCGGTGTACGACGTTGTACTTGATGCCGCCGTTGACGCATTTGCCCCCACTATATGCTGCAGCGGCGGCCGCCTGCCAGATTGACGTCAAGTTCGTGATCGTTGACGCGGTCCGAAACTGACAGCAATCTGAATACTCCGTCACAAATTGCGAGAGAAGATAGTCATTTGAGTTGACTGATAGTATGGGGTTGCGGGAGTTGACAGCACTTCCGAAACTACGACAGAGCGGCAGATCATTTACTTGGCTTAGAGAATTCCAAATTGAGGCGTCCTTGACTCGTTCGTAAACATCTTGAGAGTACTTGTAAATGTGCAAAAACGTGGCAGCATATACGTTTGCGCACGTCAATGTATGGAGAATTCGACATTCCAGGTATTGCTGTACTATATTCCATGGTAACCTGATTCTGGCGGCCTCTGTCTAACGCCCTGCAATTGGTTGCATGCTTCTTCTGTGGTATGTGGCGTGCTAATTCTCTTGTTACTTGGCTGTAATTTGGCTTCATAATAAATATTAGACTGGGATTTTCTTTATGCTATCCCTACATATTTACAGCATGAACGAAGTTGTGGAGTGCTGATACCAGAAAATTGAATACTTTACAAAACTAGAGGCCCATTCGCCCATGAGTGTTAACTTACCCGAAGTTCTACTTTCTATAGTGAGAATGGTCACTTGGTACGAGGACAACAATGTTGACCTCCTACAAAGGCTAAAGAATACATTATGTTTATATAGCTAATGCCATAGGAAGGCTCCGCTTTTCCACATTCCAGAAGACCTACTTTAATCTATTTTAGACCAATAACGGCCGAGATGTAGCTAAGTGTCACATAGGTCTTCTAAAAACCTTCGCTGTTTATAGCTAGTATATATTATATCACTAAAGTTAGTTAATGTTCTAGAATAAAATAGACTGCCTAGTCCTTCGTTTATATAAGAACAGTCGTTTTCCTGTATAATAGAGTAGTCCTTATATAGTTAACTAACCTAAGATCCTTCTTCTAGCTTTTGATCAGAACTACCTCGTGGGCTACTCTACCTTCTACTCTGTGATAGCCTCATATACCTCGACAGTTATCTCTGGGATTTTCTCCTTTGGCATTCGACGCTGCACAATCGCATAAGCGAAAGTCGTTCATCTGCTTCCGACTCTGGCTCAGAGCCAGGCTCTCTCTGCACCAGGCAGGCTCTCTGATTGTCGTTTCCCGGGAGCCTAGAAGCTATAAGGTACAAGTCGTTCAATAGCGATTCATCATTAGGGTCTCCCATATTGCCACTGTATGGATGATGCTTGTCGCAGCTCTAGTCCAAAGCGCCGCTGCTCGCTTGCACCACCCTAGAGCCTCGCGTCGCACAAAACCAGCCTAAGCCAACTTAAGCATACTGTGTCAGAAAACACGTGGTTCTAACTTCTAACGACCTTCTACAGCTTTCCAACAACAGCGCGCTACTCACTCTGCATCGCCTATATCAGATTCCGTTTCTCCTCGGATACTTCTGGACCTCTGTTTCGACGGTTGCGAGACCACAGGCGTAGAGACAGATACATCCCATCGCGACACTAAGACACACTGTTAGCCTCCATCACTTGTGGAGAATACCCCTCAGCCTTAGTACCCCGCGAAAACGCGACTGCGAGGCAGCCAGAGAAAACAAATGCAGACGACGGAAGGGACGGGTACTCTGTCGCGGGGCTCACTTCACGAACGACAGCCGGGCGGTCCACGTCAAAGGCGATGGGCACCAAAGGTCCGAACAGGGTGCATGACTTGTCGGTAGGAAACTCAGGCCACCGCGAGGCAAGCGCAGTCTTAGCTTGCGGCTAATCACGAAATCAGAGCACGGCATATCAAATGCGATGAAGCCAGCCCGATCTGTCAGCAATGCCATCGCTCCAGCAGACAATGCGTCCAACCTCTTATGGGGGCGCCAGCTCGACCTCTCAATACAACCGCCTTCATTCCAACCGCGATCGAGCGATCTCTAAATCATTTCTTCCGCGATATTCTCGTCCGCGTCGGTATCGACGAATTCAGCGGTGACTTTCACCGACGTCAGCTACCACAGGCCACACATAATCTCCTGCCTGTTTGGCATGCAAGCAACGCCGTAGCCGCATCATGGTGGTTACACGGCGGTATAGCCAAACCTGCCCATGACTACGCTGCAAGGCTGAAAAGGGAATTTATTACACAAGAATTGAAAGCTACGAAGCATATCCTACGAATAACACAGCTAAGGACTCTATCGGCGGAGCAACAAAATGGAATTTTACTGGCAAACATCCTTCTCGTCATCCAACTTCGGCCGCATGAAAATGTCCACAGACTTTTGTCTATCCAGGCAACTAGCCTTCAGCTAATTCGATGTTGGCGATTCTGGGAGAGCATTGACTCGACTCCAGTCTCGGCCCTGGCGACACAAGTCTTATACCATTGGGTTAAATCAACTAGAGACGTTCGCGAGTGCCTGCTTACAACTCTGCATCAGCCGGGCGATGACTGGCATGAAGCCATTGCCTGGCTTCAGAAGCGATCTCTCTCCACGCCTATTCGTGCTTGGATCGAGATAGACATGATTTGGGCTAGCATGCGATCGCTGTTGGAGGGACTATCATTCCAACCAAACAAAAAAGAAATCGAGGCGGCTCAATCCATGCGCAGGACACTTAACCAATACTTTATCCGTTGGAGAGCAAGATTTGACGCTCTCTTGGTGCATACCTCAGCAGAAGACTCGATACAATTTACCGCACTTCACGCCCGACGTATGATGACGGCTATTTTATTCAAGGTGGATCTAGCAAACTTTGAGGGGCTCTGGGATGAAACCTGTTGGGACGACCTTGCGAGCGATTTTGCTGCAGCTTTAAGTTATATTATCTCTGCACAAGACGGACCTACAAACTGGTACGGCCAAGAGGTGCAAGTAACAGCGTCTATCTGGAACTCTCTTCATTTCATTGCTAGATTTTGCCGGGACTCTATTCTCCGACGCACCGCTCTGATTACAATGCGAGCCGCCATGTTCGCCGCACTGGGAACTCTTCCAGGCGATATAGGAGACGAGGAAAAGAAGCGGAGGACTAGCAATTTTCTCATCGACTATATAATCGCGCATGAAGAGAATGCATGGGACCATTGCAGGGAAACCCCAGCATGCAGGCGCGGTGAATTCATTTGCAACCTTCATCGCGTCGCGGTAGTGCGCGGACAAGAGCTTTCGGAGTCGCGTTACGAGTTTACCTGCCTGACCGTTGGTGATATCCTGCGAGCAGAAGCGGGCCAGAAATGGATCTGTTCAGCACCGATATCGGGCTGCGACTATTATCACGCATGTCTAGACTATTGGTGTGTATAGTATTGACCTGTCTTTGCAGGAGCCTTGTTGTGGAAGTGGACTGCCATCTTGCTGGACCAGTTTGAGGCATGTCATCTCTGGGGCGGTTTCTGGTAATGCATTCAACAGTACGCTTAATGCCTTATTTCCTACTCAAAAGCTCCGCATTATAGATTCACTTTATTTCTTATATCGGCATAGGCTGATTCTGTCGTGATTTGTCATTGCACGAAATGAGCGCATCGCGGCTTCGATTAATTGTGAGGATTTTTGCGACGCTTTCCAGGAAAAGTTTACTTGGAGGGGTAGATCAAGAGTTTAATAAAGCGACCGAATATGGTTGGCAGAGCACGGTGGCCAACAGAGGTTTGCTGAGAGAGGATGAACTTGCAATGACTATAGGGGGGGGGATTGTGGACGAAATAAATGTTGCGCAGGTTCGCGTGAGCAGTCACGATATATACCTGAGAGATACAAGCCTGCGACAACATATGCCAGAGCATCACTTGGCAGATGATTCTTTAGTTAGTGAGCAAGTACAATTACGATTTTTCTTTTTTCCAGGCAGCAGAAACAATGAAGCGGCGGTGGCGTCTGGGAGGCGAAAGGTTATTTTACCAAGCGAGACCCAAATTTTGCGTCTTCATTGTTTTACCGAGCTAGACCCAAGATTCCGTCTTGGTTGGCGTGCGCCTAATAAAGTAAATCTGGGGGATTTCTTGACACTCACAGAGCCGCATGAATCAAGGGAACCATACTCCATATATTTGCCCCAATTAGTCGGTGAATTGAAAAGACGAGCCATGCCCGCGTGAACAATTTTTTGAGATGCAGGCCGGGTAAGCAAAAGTCTGTGAGTCCCACGCCAAGCACAGACTGTCATGCACAACTCAACCTTGTCGATTGCGCCACCGGTGATTGGGCATGTCCCCGCGAAAAAGCTCCAAGGGAATCGGCTCCAGAGTCTGGAGTTCTGGAGTCGGGTTCTCCGGGGTCGGCTGTGCAACTAACTGTAGCTGGAAACCATGTGGGGGACACATTGAACCGGCCCGTCTGAGAAAGCACCTCGTTCCTAAACCGTTATTTTTCTAGACATGGACTGTTTAAACAAATAGAAAAGAAATAGGGAAAATAAGTGTGAAAATGATTAAATATATAACTTGTCCTTTGACAATATTATTTCACTTGCTCTCGCGTGTATTTATTATTAATAAGACAGTATCGAGAATCGACGAGGGCCAGTTTTTTTTTTGCCCCCGCCTTGCTGGAGTTTACATCCCCGCATCTGCGCTTTGACTCTCCATGTTGGCCCGCTCTGGGGGAGAAGATCAGTGGCGAGGGGGGGGGGGGGGGTTAGCGTGTTGAGCAGAAAGACGGCAGAGCTTCTGCTCTGGTGTTGTGGGAAGACTGATTATGCAGGGTGGCATGCAGCAGATGCGGCGCCAAGGTGTTGATGGTTGAGCCGCATCCGCTCAACGAGGTGTCAAAAAAACAACGCAACGACTCATTAAAGAAAAGAGGCGTGCCAGAGGCGCATTAGCTTCTCTTAGGCTATATCGTTTGATAGTAAGAATTTTGCACTGGTGGAGGAGCTAGGCTTTCCATCTGTCGTACGACTGGGCAGCGGACACAAGGTGGTGCGGGGAGCTGGCCGGTGTGGCGTCACCAACTCCCCCGCATCTCGGCTTCCCCAGCTCAAAAAGTTGCTGCACTCCAGGTTACAATGCAAGCCTGCTGATGAGCGGAGGGCGGGTTCAATAGTTTGAACCTGCCCATATGTGGGCACTCTAGCATCTTTCCCTCCCCCGCAACGCACATGGTCTGGAGCAGCCAACCAGGACTCCCACACGACGCCATCCTTGCCTCTTCCAGGCTGGCGAGCCCCTCAAAGGTTGCACCAAGTGTCCATCCACGCCGCTACCAAGCCTCGGCAACTGACACACACCATCGCAGAGACCAGGGCAGGGCTTTTGACTTGTGTCCATCTCGTTGTTGGCCCGGGGGCCGGACCCCCAGTCGCCGGAGCTGTCCCTGCTTGGTATAAGTCCCAGGCCATGCCCATTCCCCCGTCAGCGGTCCCTGCGGAGTGATGCTTTTTTTTGACCAGAGAACTTGTTGTAGTAACATTGTACGGCCGTGTCAGTTGAATCAGTCAGGCGAAGTCTCTTGTTGCTCTTCTCACCAAAGAAACTACCTCACCAATGGCACAAGTCATCTCCAACTACCCGGCGTCGCTGCCCACGCCTCCAGCCACGCCCACCAAGATGTCAGTCCACACGGCCAAGTCCAGGCCTCCGCAGGGCTTCATCGGCAACCTGAGCCAGGCACAAGAGGCCAAGCTGCGTGCCCTCTGGGCGATTGCGTACAAGTTTGTGGAAATCTGCGAGGCCCACGAGAGCTTCCGGGACGCCGTCACGCTCGAGGACAAGTTTGTGCCGCCCGCCATGAAGAAGTCCGGCGCGGCGGCGGCGCAGCAAAAGACAAAGGCGAGCCGCCGCGCCGCCGCCACGCAGCAGCAGCAGCAGCAGTATCCCCCCGCGCTGGTGCAGGAGCTGCTGTCGCTGCTGCCGACGCAGGAGCGCAGCATGGACAAGCTGGCGGCGGCGGCGCTCGACGCGCTCGACTACTGGACGCCGCACATGTTCCGCATCACGCTGCTGCACACGGTCAAGCAGGAGCACCCGGACGAGCTGGCGCTGCGCTTCCTGCGGCAGAGCGGCTGGGACGTCATCCTGGCGTGCAAGAACATGGGCAAGACGATTTACTGGCGCACCATGGAGGCTGCCATTGACGACGACATTTTGCGCCTGGGCGAGGGCGGCGCCGCCGAGGACGAGAAGAACGGCCAGGGCCACGCGCGCACCCTCGGCGCCGAGTTTATGAAGCTGCTGCGCTCCGGCAAGGGCTTCCTCCACGGCAACGACCGCGCGGACCGCCCCGTCACGTACATCCGCGTCCGCCTGCACAAGCCCGGCGAGCACAGCCCGGAGAGCATGGAGCGCTACATCATCTACCTGCTCGAGATGGCGCGCCTTTCCCTGCGGTACCCTGTCGAGACTGGTGTAAGTTGGGGCCCCTGGGGTGTCTTTTTGTCGTCGAGGGTTGAATTTCAGGGCTCGCTTGGTTGATGTGATGCTAACTTTTTCACTACCAGACTATATTTCTCGACATGAGCCACTTTCGGCTCAAGAACTTTGATCTAGATCCTCTCAAATTCATCCTCAAGTGTGCTGAACGGTACTATCCGGAATGTATCGGCCTCATCATCGTCCACAAAGCCCCATTTGGAACCAAAGGTGAGAGCCATCATTGGATCCCATCAGAAACCAAAAGCCCGACATGTATTAACAAGAACTTTTTTTCTTTAAGCGCTCTGGAAGCTCATCCGCCACTGGGTCAGCGCAACCATTGCCGACAAGGTCAAGTTCACCAAGAGCCGAAAGGACCTCTTCAAGTACATTGATCCCAGCCAGGTTCTCAAAGAGCACGGCGGCCTCGACGACTTTACGTACGAATACGAAGAGCCCATGATGGATGAAAACTTCAAGATGCAAAACACAATCACCCGCAACTACCTGCTCCTCGAGCGCCAGATGCTCGTGGAGCAGTTTGAAGACGTGACCAAGGAATGGGTCATGAACGCGCAGGGCACAGACCGGGCCCGCGAGGTCAGCCGCCGGCGCAACCAGGTCTGCGCCGAGCTGACGGCCAATTTCTGGGAGCTGGACCCGTACGTGCGCGCGCGCTCGCTCTACGACCGCCGCGGGTGCCTCAGCGGCACCGGCAACCTGCAGTACCACCCGCCCAAGTCGGACCGTCGCCGCCGCGACTCGACGGCCACGCGGCCGCGCTCCATCTCGGGCTCCAGCGTCGGCGCCCGCTCCAGCATCGTCGGCGCCCGCTCGGCGATTGGTGGGTACAGCTCCAGCTCGGGCATCTCGTCGGCCATGGGCTCGGTCGGCGCCCGCTCCAGCATCTCGGGCGCCGGCTCGGGCGGCACCGGCACCCTCACGACGTGCTCCATCCTGGGGTCGCCGGTCAAGGAGGATCGGTACGGGGAAATGGAGCACATGGATGTGGCGGATGTCATTGCAGACGACTCGTCATTCTACTCTGATTAATTCTTTTTTTTTTTTGGTCACGTTTTTACTTATTACGAATTGTATGAACTAGCAATACCAGGTACAGGTCTGTTTTTTTTGGAAGATATCAATTTACATTATCATTTTCTTGCTTCCTCAATTACAGGCAAAACTCGGCACCGACAAGTACAAAATACTTTTGGTAAATGTAGCCACATGGTAGATGTAGCCACATGGTAGATGTAGCTAACCAAAACCCCATATGAGATGGCATTGAGGGTGATCAACTCTGCCGCCATTGCTGCGATGCAGTGGTGGGCGGCCTGCACCTAGACAAACCATCAGGCCGACGCTGTCGCCAAGAATTCAGATGCGTAGCCAAGGAGCAAAATGACGGAGGTATTGTTAATATGATGCATATCATACTTTACCACTATGGACTGGTCATCATCACTTTGTTCAGGAGGAGAGATCGTCCACGTGCTTGGTAGTCGTGGCCGCTGCCAAGCATGGCCGCCGCCTTGTACACTTCTTTTTTTTTTTTTTTTGTTTTTTTTTTTCCAAGATGCAGTTACAAAACTTTTCAAAACATTATTCTCATTCTTGGAGAGACTCGTAGGACGTTCCAAGTCATCAGCTAGCCGGTGCGATATAATAATATTCACCGTTCCAGTTTGGCAGTGGCCTGATAGGGCCGGGCATAAATGTCCGCCAGCACATTGTCGTTACTATCCCGAACAATGCCCGAAATTTTCACCGTGAATATTTTACAAGTTCACTCCTCCTCTGTTACTTGTCCTACTACCTGTGCTGAGTCATCACCTCTGTCTTTTGAATCATCATCCGCCCTGAATCATCCGACGTCGACGACCCAGGCGGCGTTCTCGACGCTCCTCCACTCCTGATAATTCCCGATATGGCATCCCTTTGCCTTGCATCGACGTCGCTATTCTTGTGCAAACGTGTACTGCTCCGCGCCGCCGGACGGCCATTCTCATTTCCCGACTCGACGACCGGCGCGGGCGTATTCAACAACCCTTGCCCCATCGGCCGCCAGGTAATATCGCTAACCGCCGCGCGATGAATGCTGATTCTGTTACAAGTTTGGTTTCCAATGCTCAAAATGGCCGGCCTAGTTCTTTCGCGGCGGTAGTCAATGTCTCTCCCGCGCGTCCGCTGTTTGGAGCGTGTCCCAGAGGTGGACGTCTCGGCGGGCTCCAGGTTCGCTGGGTAGAATGACATGAGAAGCGGCTTAAGTGTCGTCGCGGAGCCAGAAATGATGGAAAAGTGCACGCACGCCTCTGTGAGGAAATCCGCCATTGTAGCGCCGCGGGCCGGGTCGGTGTTGACGCGCGGATCGAGAAGGACGAGCCGCACGGCGACGAGCACAACGACTCTGCATGACGGCGTTAGTATACTACTCGGCTGAATGTCCAGAGAAAAAGGGTAGCGTACAATAAGCGAGCGCCAAAAGCACATATAATCAGAATGCGCTTCCAGGTCTTGAGCTGGATGCCCCAGACGAGATGGGCTGCCATCCCCCACAGGACCAGCTCGATAAAGATGCCAGACACTTCAATACCTAGCCATCGTCTAAACTTTGAAAAACGCTCAGTATTTTTTTTTCTCTGAGAGGGGCGGCGGCGGGACTTGTATGGTAACATACCATAGTGTAAGACCCATCGAGCACCTTCCACGGCTGGGCAATGTTGCCGCGCATGCAAATGGCCAACAAGGACGACGCAGTCCACACGGCTGTGATGATGGCCAACGACTGCGCTGGCTGAATGTGCGGGCCCGAGTGGGAAATGTATACGATGAAGAGGGCTGCCGACACTCGGCAGAGACCAAGCGAAACGATGTAAAATATTTGGCTAGCATACAGGTTCTACCGTTGGTCAGTTTCTGTCTTGATCGTCGCGAGGGGGGGGGGGGGGGGCAATGGATGCGACTTGCCGTCTGTACTTGTGTTACGCTAGATGTAGACAGAGCATCAAACTCTTGACCGTATCCATGTCGAATGGCATTGGATACAAATACGACATGCAAAAGTGTAGCCAGCTTTTATTCATGTTGTTGGCGGAAAATGTTTCTTGCGAGGCATGTGGAACACGGAGAAGAGCGCCGCGTTCTTCTTCTTCTTCTTCTTCTTCTTCTTCTTCTTCTTCTTCTTCTTCTTCTTCTTCTTCTTCTTCTTCTTCT
>NW_007930846.1:473366-477425 GCF_000280675.1 Beauveria bassiana ARSEF 2860
TCTTCTTCTTCTTCTTCTCTTACCATGGAACCGCAAATGGCATAATCGTCCAGCGTCCAGACGTGCATTCGCAACTTTGCCCACACGCGTACGAGCCAGGCCAGAAATGCCCATCCAAAGAAGATGCCCATGCAAGTGGCTAGCCAGGGCCCCTGAACCTCCATCATTGTTGCCCTTGGTCCCAGTATGTCTAGCAAGACAACTGGGGAAAAGGGCCTTTGCCAAATCAAAATAGGAAAACGAAGAAAGGAAACAAGTACTTGTGAATAAAATTGTGAATAAGAGCAAGACAAAAATAGAGAGAAAAAGTCGAAAAAGACAAGACCAAAACAGGTTGAAGCCAGCATTAGGTTGTGGTCTGCGGTTTTCTCACCAGTGTAAGAGATGGCATATGGGCGCGCATGAGGACTCTTCTCCTTTCACTTGTGCTCTTGTTTGCTCAATTGCTGTTCAGATGCCATTTCAACTGCCTCTGCTAACTAACGATTTAGTTTAGGCCGACGGCCCCGGCGGCGCTTCTTTGTTATTAGTTAGTCGTGCATCATGGCAGCGGGTCTGTGGATTTGCTGCATCTATTGCTCCCCCCGGGGTCTTGCTTCATGCCGGGCCCGAACAAGCCAGGGGGAAATTCTCGGGACTAACATTGAGCATGAAGATTGTATTTCATGCTACACCCTAGCGAGATGTAATATGTGGCGTGGTTGAACGAACCCAACAACAAGGCTGGCAGCGAGTTGTCGCAGAACCCCAGATTGAGACACGACTGGAGCAAGCCACCAAACGCCAACAAGAAACAGGGCCACAGGGCGTGCAGGATCAATCAGGGCTGCGGGGGTTAGGTGGCGCTTTAGTCGCCCAAGTGCTCGTGTGTCTTGTTATAAGTCTCGCTTTGTTGGTCCGTTTCATTACTTGTAATTGTAAGTGACAGGGATGATATGACTGTGCTGCCTCTGACTGGACAGTTATGCTTGCCCTCTTGCTTCATTTTATCAGAAGCCGAGAGCACAGCTGCAACATCAAACGTCCAACAACGGAATTAATCCATTACTCTGTTCCAGAAAAAGCCGAACTCTTCCGGATCACGTTGTACAGGGAAAATGGAGCCACTGGACGCTATGCAAATAAGTCGAAAATACTATTGAATTAGATGCTCAAGAGAAATGCTCTTTACGGCCCTCCACAAGGGCAACCGGACCCAAATATCTCTTGCGACCAATGATAAAGTAATAAATCAGAGCGCCAATAATGATGAGTGAGAAGATGGGAGACGCCCAGTTAAAGTCCGAAGCATTCGGGTGGTTGGTCTGGGGCCAAAAGGACCAAAAGAAGCTCCATAGGCTAAAGAGGACGGCGGCGCAGTTTACAGGGACACCCCATCGGCCAAGCGAGAAACTAGCAGCGGGAATGGTGTCTGGCCGAAAGATGCGCCTCCATAAAAGGCATCCGATGCTTGTAAAGTAGCACTGCAGCATCGCTACAGCGCCAAGCGAGGTGATGGCGTAAAAAGCCAGGGGGCTACCAATGTAAATGAGAGACAGGGCCGAGCTAAAGATGCCGCAGAAAATGTAGGCGTTTGTGGGAATCCTGCGCTTCTTGTCGACCTTGGACAGCCAGTTTGAAAATGGCATGCCATTGTCGCGCGCAAAAGCAAACAAGTCACGGCTGACAGCGGCGAGGTACGAGACATTGCCGAGTGTCAGGAGGAGACTGATGACGGCCAGCAAGGCAGTAGCCCAGGGCCGCGACATGGATTTCAAGAGGACGTGGACCACGGGGTATGTCGACGGGTCGTCGAGAGCCTCCCTGACATTGGGCATGTGGTAGCCAAGAGTGACGGTGACGAGCAGAGTTGCGGAAAAGTTGTAGACTAGAACAGAGAGCATAATCTTGGGAACGGCGTCGGATGCTTCGCGGACTTCCTCGGACATGTGCGTAGCCTAAAATAAAATGAAGAATTAGTTATCCGTCGTGCCCGCCTCATGACAAGTTGTTTGTATAGCAACACACGGCAAAACGTACAGTGTCGATACTCTGAAACGCCGCAATGGCAGGGAGCTGTCCAATCATGACCGAAAGGCCAAGCTTTCCCCAGCCGCCTTTATCTTCCCAGTGGCCCCAGACGTCTTTCGACTCGGCCATTGGTGCGTTGACCCAGATGGGCACAAGGAAAGCGACAAACGCAAGAAGTGAAATGGCAAAGATGGCATTTTGGGTATGCGGTATGATGCTCGAGCCAAAAATGTTTGCAGACACGGTCGTGCAGGCAATAGCAATGACTAGGAGAGTGCCGTGCCAATACTCGCCCACGTAGTCGGGCTTGTTCAGAGTAATGATGCCCTGAATGAGAGTCCCGACCACAAACAGACCCAGCGCGTTGCCAGCCTGCCAGGCTATAGTAGAAGTCCACCTTGCAGGCAACATATATCGTCAGTGTTGGAGAGAGAGAGAAAACTTCAATGTGTGGGGGAGCGCAGATTGAACATGAGAAAATAATAATAAAAAATAAAAACGTACGTACCCAGTGAGGTAGCTAAGAATCTGCTGGCAGCTCTCCGGCGCAAACTCCGAGACCCAGTGATACTGAGCCCCGGCAATGGGAGCCATGCTCGACATCTCGGCCATGCTGAGAATAATGGGAGCGTAGCCAAAAAAGCACCAGACGTTGGACCAAATCATGCTGGGTATGCCGCCGTCGACCAAGGCGGGAGTGACTTCGAACGCGTTGAGGCACCAGGCCGACGTGGCCGTGGCGACAAAGGAAATCATGGAAAACAGACGGTACTGGCGAACAAGCTGCTGCTTGTGGCCCATACGCTGCATATTGCGCCGATCAGCTGCCGTGCTGCCGTAGACAGAGTCGACGGCGTCGTCTTGGGCTTCCTCGTGGCCAGAGCCGGAGCGAGAAGCGGCCAGATGGATGACGCCGTCACCTTTGCTGCCATGGTACCCTGTCGCAGCGGTATTCATTTTGGAGCGCCTTGGATTCGCGTCGGCGTCTGAACGTTGTTGTAGAAAGATCCGAGCCGGGTGATGCTGAGACTCGCGGAGGGGAGGGGGGGGGAGAAGGTTTTGAATGCTGGCAATGCGACCGACTTTGCCAGTATTTTTCCCCCGCAACGGGAGGGGAGTCTTTTTGTCTGAGTTGGGGCAGAGATCTTTTGGATCTTTTGTATCGGAAAGTGCATGGTTCGGAAGCATATAACTAGTCTTATGCATGTCTTCAATGTGCAAAGTTGCATGGACCCTGGTCGTGATGCTAACCCTCGTTCATGATTGGGGGCAATTTTGTTGGCTGTATTTACATACCAGTACTCCATAGGGGATCTCTGATGAAACACTGATTCTTTTCTGCTTCTGTATGTTTGTTTTAGGCAGCACACCCCTTGATGGACAGGCCACCAGTTGGTTGGTACCAACCGAGGGTGCTCTGATATTCCCAGAGTGGCCCGGGTCCCGGAAGATGCAGGGAGTCGAGCTTGATATAATATAAGCTCAGGACGGCGCCGGCAAAGCAGCTCATTGCAGCCTGGCCCGCACGGCAACATAGATGCCAGCCTATATCCGTCGCAGATAATACTCCGTACGCTGCAGGTTCTTTGTGCAGATACTTTAGGTAATACTTCAGTAGCCCATCTCAATCAACAGCCAGTCATCAACAGCGGTTCATCAACAGCCAGTCAACCAATAGCCAGTCAATCAACAGCCATTGAACCAATAGTCAGTCAATCAACAGCAGTTAATCATCAATCGCCAGTCAAACCAGCATTCAGAATCTAGCTACCAATTAACCAAGCCATCCCCTTTACCTACCGGCTATTCAATTCCACCTATGCCAGCAGCAAACTTGTCACTGTCAAGTGTCGCTGCTCCTGTTGCCATCTCTTCTGCCTATGACTGGCGTTTTGTAGTCACTGTCCCGTTCCAGTTGGGTGGTTGGTTCAGGTGTTGGGCTGAGATGCTTATTGTGGACTAATGTACACGGTACAAGCCCCTGGATACCTACCTAGCCCGATTAGTCTTAGCGCGGTAAAGGTATCTTGGTTGCTTAGAAGTCTGATA
>NW_007930846.1:477525-488058 GCF_000280675.1 Beauveria bassiana ARSEF 2860
TGATTGCCGAATCAGAGAACGAACTTTGTGACTGTTGGAATATCGGGCCGCAGCCCTCTCATTGGCGAAAATCCGTGATGGACCCACTTTTGTAGCCTCGATCAATCACTGGAGCGCCACAGCTTGCAACATACATAGAACAACCAGACAACAAGCAATCAACACCAACCAAATCGACCCGTGATACGTACGTATTATCTCTGACGGGACCAACAGTAACGTATATCAGGAAGGTCATTAGAGAGTCGACTTTAGATCACATGCTTAGCGATACGGAGGCCATACATCTAATAGTATCTCGATAGTCCAACTATGGCTGAATATCAGTAGCCGCGATCCACACCGAGCACCCAATAACTAGTCAGCGATGGCGGCACCGCCTTTTACCCGCGCCTCTGCCCGATCGCAGGTTCCTCGTTTGCCCAGTTCATCGACCTGATCCTTACTGTGGCTACTTATGGACCTTGACTTGGTCAGACACGGCAAGATGGCTTCCAAGTTGACGGTTCAATCACAACACATTGAGACCTCTGGATATGTTGCGCGGCAAAAGACAGACCTCTACTCAGTAACTAAATAACTGCCACATCTAACTAGTGGAGAGCGTGGGGGTGTGGAGGAAAACCCTGTGGCATCGCTGTTCCAGGGTCTCATGACGGGATAGTGATGATGGCCTGCGCTGAGCTTGTATTAAAGCCAGCATTGCCATTATCTAACCGTCTACTTTACTTGCACTCTATGTCTGGCCCTAATGATGCATAGGCTTGTCAATCCTCACAACAAAATAGCTTCGCTAAGCCACGAATCATGCACACTACGTCCAAAGGCTTGCGATCGTGACATTGAAACCGGGCACTGCTGGACACGATGTCATGGGGGTCCCTGTCCACAAGCTGCCCGGCCCCCAAGAAGCAGAATTCTTGCCGAGATCGAAATGCCATTCGACGAGGAAAAAAAAAAAAGGTTTCCAGTCTCTCCGCTCTTCCATGTTACCCTAGTGGGGTTCGCCCGTGTTTCCAAGGTCCGGGCCAAACTCTCTCTGGGTCAAGCTCGAGCTCCGCCTTCAAAAAGGGCGGGTGGTAAGACTGGAAAGTAAAAAAAGCGGTATACGAAACCCCTTTTATCCTCTTGCTTCTTTAAAATTGTCGGGTCATCCTGTGAGCCTGGTGCTGAATTATAAACAGCCCAATCGACAACTCATCACCATCTCCGGCCTACCCCCGGCTCCCGCGTCTCGGCACCGCCACCATCGAACCCGAGCGCCAAGCCAAGCCCTTTCCCCCCCCTTCCCGCTCTTCCGAAAAAAAAAGAAAACGAATTCGATTCCCAAGCCATGAGCGAGCCGACGAGTCCCAACCCGCGACCCAAGACGAGACGCAACATCTCCTTTGCCAACGTCAACTGGAACACGCGACCATCCGCAGGAAGCCGCCGGACCGCGTCGCACGGCGGCGGCGGCGGCGCTGCCGGCGGTCCGCGGCCCTCGGCGCCGCGCAGCATCTCCTTTGCGCACCCGCTTCGCAGGAAGCACTCGGCCTTGACGCACGCACACAACCGACCTGGAGCGCCCCCGCGCGCTCTCTCCTTTTGCGACACGCGCTTCACGCCCTCGGGCCCCAACCTGGCCCTCCGCCAGGGCAGCGTGTCGGGGCCCTTTGCCTTTCTCAACCCGACGACGGCCATCTTTGACATTCGCGCCGACGACGGCCTCGCCGACGGAGAGCACCCGGAGCAAGGTGAACGGGCGCGCATCCGCTGGAACGCGCGCGAGTTTCGCAAGGGTAAGGGGGGGGCTTCTACTTTTCCTTTTTCAACTTCTCGTCCTGTTGTGGTTCCATTGGCTAATTAACCACAAACTGTTGAACAAACTGCAGGCCGTCACATCTTTGTACTTCCTCGCGCCGCGCCGCTCGCGCACCGCCTGCGCAACACGTCCAAGCCCAAGCGCGTGCTGCTCGGCATCCTCCGCATGTTCACCGTCTTTCCCTACTGGGACGTGTCGTGGCTGATTGGCGTCTCCTTTACCGTCGGCTGCGCGCTCTTCATCGCCTGCGGCTTCTTTTACTGGATGCCCATTGCCTACCCGGAGACGGAGTTTCCGCACGAAGTCGACGTGGCCGGCGGCATCACGTCCTTTATCGGCGCCACGCTCTTTCAGATTGGCGCCGTTCTCCTCATGCTCGAGTCGTGGAACGACCGCGCCGAGACCAAGTTTGGCGGCGCCATGGAGACTTTTTTCGCCGAGCGCTTTAGCTTTCGACGCGGTGCCCTGCGCGGCAGCGTCAGCGGTGGCGGTGGTGGTGGTGGTGGCGGGGAAGAGAAGGGGTCCTCGGATGGGGATGGCGAGACGCCGAGCAGCGCCGCGACGTTGGGTGACGAGGAGAGCGGCGGCGGCGTGGCGACACGCACTGAGCAGCAGCAGGCCGTTGGCGGCGGCGCGAGCCGTGTCGGCAAAAACACCAACCCCTTTGGCGAGCGCGAGTGGCAGTGGCTTCCGTCGTGGAAGGACGTCAAGACGCACTACGTGTACGAGATTGGCTTCCTCGCGTCCGCGACCATGTCGCTCGGCGCCACCATCTTCTACCTGTGCGGCATCCTCGCGCTGCCGGGCATCCACCTGAGCGTGCAGGCCAAATGGGGCGTCTACTACCTGCCCTACCTCGTCGGCGGCATCCTCTTTGCCCTCGCCTCCGTCTTTTACATTCTCGAGACGCAGCCCAACTGGTACACGCCGCAGCCGTTTAAGATTGGCTGGCACATTGGCCTGTTTAACCTGCTCGGCGGCGTGGGCTGGACCCTCGCCGCGTCGTTTGGCTACTGCGAGGCGCACTGGTGCCGTTACCAGAGCGAGCTGTCGCTGATTTGGGCCTCGATTGCCTTTACCTTTGGTAGCGCGCTGCAGTGGTACGAGTCGCTGGACAAGTACGTCTTTATTATTGAGGATTGATGGGGGGGGCATACAGTTAAACAGACATTCTTGGCGTTTCTAGCATTGTTTTGACAGCATGAAAACGTGGGTTTAAATTCCGGTTATACATGGGCATTTCAAGTGACTTTTACAAGTGTGAGACATGTCTGCGTTTCTAGCATAGTTGAGAGTATGAATATTTCGCGGTCAAATTCAGTAATGAATGATAATTTGAATGTCTTGTAGTCCATATTAATGTGAGCCATCTCATGAATAATACTTCTACAGACACCTCGGAACGATGCCTGAACCCATGTAACATGACCATCGCCACCACTTTCTAGCCAACAGACTACCATGCAGAAACCAAATTACAATTGAGAAAACCTAGTGTGCGAGTACTGAATACAGCGTGGTATGTTGCAGTACCAAATTGGCGTGTAATCATCTCAAGAGACGCCCTGAATTGCGCCCGGACACTTTACTCACGAGTCCACATGACAACTTCAGGTATTTTGCGCCCTGCATATCCAGCATCTTTCATCTACTAACTAACCAATTGTCCATCAAAACAATGTAACCCTTGTTCCCTCCCTCCTTTGCCTCCCTCCTTCGGCCAACTTTCGAGGTTGTGGAGTTTTTTGTTTGTTAGTGCTCGGTCATTGTCTCACCGCGCCACAAAGCAAGGCGCATGCATGCACTACACCTTGCTGACCTTGTTGTCATCATCACGAACCAGTATGGAGTAAACAATGAAACGCTACTAAACGAAGAAGCCAAGAGCCTCTTTCTTCATCGCACACCGCTACTGGCTGACTCATCCGAGGATACTGCTCATCATGAAACCACGTTTAAATAGGTTCTTCTTCTCCCCCTTGGTCATCATCACACTTCATCCAGGTCCTTTTCACTTTGCCCATCTCGGGATGCCCTTGCCTCTTCTTGTTCACCACACACCACTATATTCTCCTGCTTTTAGGCATCGGAGCATAATTCCAGTACCTGACGAGCATATTTTGCCTTGAATAGGACACCCCCCACGCGTTAAGCAATATTACAATTACAACTACAACAACAACCACAACAACAACACCATACCCCCAAACACACACACACACAGACAACTCTCACCATGGAAAAGGGCATCAAGGCGTTTCAGTGCGTGGAATGGGTATCCAAGCGCAAAGTGCCGCACACGATTGACATTGTCGACCCGGACCCCTCCTGGCCCGCCACCTTTGCGCAGCTCGCCACCGGCATCCGCGCCGCTCTCCCCGCCACCGTCATCCACGCCGTCCACCACGTCGGCTCTACCTGCGTTCCGGGCCTCGCCGCCAAGGACGTCATCGACATTGACCTGATTGTCGCCGACCCAGCCGACGAAGCGTCGTACGTGCCCGCGCTCGAAGCCGCGGGGTACCACTTCTTGTTTCGCGAGCCGCCGTGGTACGAGCACCGCCTGTTTGCGCTGTACGCGCCCGTCTTTGTCAATCTTCACATCTACGGGCCAGGGGAGCTCGACCTCGAGTCGGCGCGCCACCGACTGCTGTGCGACTGGCTGCGCAAGTGCCCCGCCGACAGGGACCTGTACGCGAGGGTCAAGCGCGAGTCGTCGGAAAAGGCAAAGGCGAAGGGCGAGGGCGTTGGGGAGTATACAGAGTACAAAGGGGCCACAATTAGGGAGATTCTGGCGCGGGCCGCGGCCGATGCGGCCGCCGCCGGGCAGGGCAGGGAAGAGACGGTCGAGGCCGGCAGGGCAGAGACGGTCGAGGCCGGCAGGGCAGAGACGGCCGAGGCGGGCACGGGCATAGAATAGCGCGCATATAGATTTCTCTTCTATAGAAGATGGATGAAAACATGCAAGATTCGTTACCTAAATGTCAAAATGTGTGTGTATATATAAGGCATATATGATGGATGCTGTAAAAATCAAAACGCTTTGAAAACCAAAAGCTCCAAAACAAAATGCGTCTTCTACATGATTATGCCAATCTCAGGAGGTATCAGAGTATTAATATCGTCGTCGTATCGTCTTTGCACAAACAAATGGTCCTTGTATCTCGGCAGTGCAACATCAGTCACCCCGCGTTCAGAAACACCGTCCTCCGGAGGAGGACGAGGAACAGTAGCAGGGCCAGGTTCCACAATGACCTGCAGAGGCACCGACAGTGCAATGGTGATTCGTCCAGGGCCAATGGATACGAAAAGACGCAGTGTATATGTCCGCGACAGCAGGCAGCTGTGAAAAGTCGGCAGCAAAATCTTTTTGCGGTCGACTGGAAGCTGAAAACCGGCATCAAGCGCCATGGCCCACGCGCTCGCGCTCGACTGGTGGTGGTCCGCCTGGTTCTTGTGCACCCGCGTCCAGCCCTGGTCGCGGTCAAACTGCACATCCGTCGTGCGGCTGGTGTCGGTATAGTACATTGACGCCCCGTAGTTGAGCTCGTTTCTGCGGTCCCGGTCCGGAAAGGCGCCCATGTGCGACGCGTTGTAGTAGGTCTTGGCGACGAGCTTGGCCGTGATGGAATGCACCGTGGGCAGCAGCGCTTCCTCGGAGCTAGCGCCGCCAGGGGATGATGCTGATGATGCTGATGCTGATGATGATGATGATGATGATGATGATGAAGCGCCGCCACCATCTCTCCGTGCCGTAGGGATGAATGCAAATTTCAGTGCTATTCGAGTCCGTGACACATGACGCGCATCAGAGGAAATGACGACAGCACGAGGCTGCGCCGCCTCGACAGCCACGGTGCCCATCTTCCGCGACACCAGCGACTTTCTCAGCACCTTTGAACTCGTGAGCTTGTACTCTGCTGCGCCCTTGTCCCCTCCCTCGCCGCGCCCAACGTCCAGCGGTGCATCCTCGGCATGGACCGGCAAGACGCTGACTTCGTGGTAGCCGCGCAGCACCGACACGGGCTCCGGCGCAAACACTGATCTTTGCAGCACCGACGCCGACACGCAGTACTGCACCCTGGCCGTCTCGGGGCTGGCGTCGTCGCGGTCGCCCCAGGCCCGCGTGCTAGGCGGCAAGCGCAGGTGGTGCTCCCGCACCGACGGGTGCTCGCAGCGGTGGCTGCAGGCGCCGAGGGGCAAGCGCTCCGGCACGACAAAGTGAAACGGGAGCGTGTATGTGCGGCCGGGCCGGAGAATGCGGTCAGACGGCAGCAGCGGAGGCGTCGTTGTCGTTGTCGTCGTCGTCGTCGTCGTCGTCGTTGCCGTCGTCTTGGAGACGGGGGGCATGTCGAGGAGCAGAAAGTGGTGCAGGACCTGGTCAATCTCGGGCATCATGTAGTTGCGCGTGGCGGCGACGCCCGCAAACTGAATGACGACGCGGTCAAACGGCGTGTCGCGCGGGACGCGAATGACGGCCACGCCGGTGATGCTGGCGCCGGTCGTGTAAATCTTGGCGGCATAGTGGTTGGTAATGTGAATATCGATGCGGGCGTCGGCGCCAGACCGCCCGCGATGTGCTTTGGACCGCACATTGGGCGCGGCAACGGCCGCTCGTGCCTTGTCAGACAATCGCATGACTTTTTTTTTTTTTGTTTCGACGAGGCGTTTTTCCGTTGGTTTCAGATTCGTTTCTGCAACACACACAAGAGGCAAAAAGGATATATATATATCGTGGAACAGTTCAAATGTGAATTTGTGAAAGCAGCTGAGTGTCGTAACACTGCAGACACAGCGTCAACGATTTGGTGTCGCTTGACCTTTTTGTGCTGGTATTTTTTGTCTTCACATATTCAAGAGATGAATGGAATGTGTGGAATGGGGAGATGCAGGAACGATGAAGAAGAAAGGGCGCGTTGGGTGTCGAGATTCCGAGGCGGGATGTCTTGGACTTTGATTAGCCTGCGTCGCGTGGTGTTTGCAAGGAAAAGGTCAAGACAGACAGACACAATTGAGAATGATGCTGCTGCTGCTGCTGCTGCTGCTTCCGGGGGCCTGTCATGTCGCATAATAAATGCTTTTTTTTCTGCGCCCGCAGCAAGGATGCATGAAAAGGAGCAAGGGCGAACTTCAGCTCTCCTTTTAGTTACGGTGTGGACGGAGAACTGACTATGACTGGGATGACTTGGGGGGGAAGCAATTGAGGGGTTGCAACGGATGTCACCGTCGATCACCAGCCAAGGCAAAATGTCTTGTCAGCTGTCCAATTACCATTTTGCTAGTGACACAGGTATAGTACTTGATTCTATATAGTAAATCACATATAAATAAAAGTATCAATATCCATACCACTTGGGAATCTGGTCAACTTGTCATCTTGTGTCTTTTGTCTTTTTTCAGAGTCGGCCAGCCCATTCGCTTGATTTCTCAGCCATTGTATACCCGGACCGCCGAGTCACCCGTGCCCCCCTTGATTGCCTGTATTTGCTTGCGCCCTTTTTTCTCTTTGACAACAACTAACCAGGCGAGGCTGGCAGGCAGCTTTGGCAGCATCAAGGGGAGCACAAGGTTGCACGTGGCGCAGACGCTAGGCCGGGCAAATGTCGATCTCTGCAAAGTTGCTGCATTTCAAGGCTGAAATCAGAAAGAAAAAAAAGCAAACTTGCCCAAACCGCCCGCCATCGTCAGCCAGCCTTATTGTCACCCATGAGGCCGTGACCGGGGACAGCGGGCTAGCTAACGAGACCAATCAACGGTACAATCGGGCGTGCAATTATTCTCATCAAGATTGTTACCCGACAAAAGTGCCGATACGACGACGTCCTACCAATTTCCCTCTTCGCTTCTTTTGTCACCAACGCGCACCCCAGCAGGCCTCATCGCATAGTCCATTTGTAACTGTATCCAAAATATTGACAAATTTTCAATGAGCTCATATGATTGGTCCATGAATAACTGCGTTTGGCCATATGCTCTGATTAAAATGAGAAGCACCATTGCGCTGGTAGGGTGCGATGGAGATGGACGGCAGGACCAAAATGACCACGCAGACTTTGAGTTGGTTCCATCACATGTAGATTAATGTATGCGTAAAGATCTAGAATAGCAACGCTGCTTACACATGTATATTATCTGGATCAGAGACTTTCGTGATGCCAAGTAGAGGACGTGTGCTGGGTAATGGTTGGGTACTGTACCTAACATCGATGTTGACTGCACGCTGTAACATGGCAGCGAATATGCCATCAATTCAAGCAAAATTAAATAATCCATGGCATGCATTTCTGCATCTATGACTCCGACTAGTCTCCCCAAGGCGTCGAATTTATTCAGAGCAGCGTTGCTTCCAAGACTGTCTCTACGACGTCCCGGTAAAGGGCCCTCAAGGCAGCCATTCCAATAATAGCAAACACAAGATGTTAGGCAGCAATAGCCAATTCCCCAGGCCCTGAAAGCAAGTGTAGAGACTGATGTTTTGAATTGCAGCCGTTTTCTGGCCAAGGTCGCCGACTTTAATGTCTCTCGTGTAAGCCATTATTCGGATGAGCATTCAGCGCCTGGTGGCACACTGTCATGAAACGCCAAGCAGATATATCCAAAACTGGACTGATTTTGAACCAGAAATGTACAATCTGCAATGCAGATCTCGTGTGAGGTGGAGATGGGCTCATACGTTGCTATTTTGCGAGAACAGGAGCCTTCTTTTCGGTCGGCCACGGCAACAGATGTATGGCGAGATACGACAGCAACATCTCAGCAGCGCGTGTTGGAGAGAAAAAAAATCATCGGCAGCAAATTCGGGTGACCAACCTATTCTCCGTCAAAATTATATCTAATGTTGATTCCTCGGCGGCCAAGGCAGACATCTGACGTGGCGCGCATTTCGTGGTGCATGTGCTGTCTGTTCTTTGTAGGACAGGCGACTACCTAAACAAGAAGGGAAAAAACAGTGACATGTCCAAACAAAATCACTTGTAGACGCCGAATACCCCAAGACGAATAAAAATACGCACGTCGTTGATTTGCGTGGTTTCACAAAAAAAAAAAAAAAAAAAGTCGCCTCAGGCACTCGGCCGCGACCTTGTATTTCAGCAAATCGCCAGCTACTTGTCCAACGTCGGCCTACTTCTCCCTCTATTATCCCCCATCGCGTGGTGTTGTGCTCCCCCCCCCCCCCCGCAGCCCGTCATCGCCACGCTAAACTAACCTCCACGAGGACGGAAATGCTCAAAGAAATATGGCGCTATTTGGCCAACTTGGAATGGACAGAACGGGTCCAGCTCATCTGTAAATTCTGCCATCGTGGCAACTTTACCAACATCGTTTACGAGGTACGTGCAAGTCAGAAAATCCATCCCACTAATCAACGACCAAAAACTCACTTTTTTTTCTTCTGTCTTCATTTTTCAAGGATGACGACGTGATTGCCATTGATAATGTGCGGCTTGCAGGCCAACATCACTGGCTCATTATGCCAAAACGTCATGTTGCTCGCGATATTGAGAGCTTAAACGGCGGACACGCTGCACTTCGTGAGAATTCATCAGTTCACAATTTTAGCGTACTATTACTGACTACTGGGCTTGCAGTTGAAGAGATGGATCGTGTCAAGGACTATTTACTTCAGCAAAATTGCCCGGATTTGCCGCGCTCGGCTGTTCATTCAGGGTACCATCGAGGGCGACGAAAGCTTGTCGGAAACATCTTTTACCCCGACATTGTCTCCATCCACCATCTCCATCTTCATGTTATCGTCCGGCCACGCCTGGCGATGCGGCTGTTCAAATACCCGCCATGGTTGCCGCTCATGTGGAAATCGGATACTAGGGTATTGCGAGAGATTCGGCGGCAGATGTAGTGTCTGGATGCACTGTATAATTAATGCGTATCTGCCCCGTCGTCTTGGTACTTGAATGACTGCGTTGATGCAATCATCCAAAAGTTATAAAAAAGAGAGCTCTTAAAATTCGTCTCGTGCCCAAGACATGTTACAATCATCTTGATGGGCGCAGCACCGACCCTCCACCGTTTTCCGTCACGATAGACCTCAAGCCAAAGTCCCGAGTCATGAAAATAAACTCTCCGACCGGTGCATACTGGTACATCTTTGGGCGCTGACTGGCCACTGCATCCATCGTCTGTATTTCCCCGCGCGCCACACTCGGCTGTCGCAACAACAACTGGTCATAAGATCAAAAGCCTCGCATTTCAACCATTGGCTCGTTGCATTTAATCAACAGAAAATGGCACATCACTAGCTGAGGCTGAATAGGGCTGATGGTAGACACAACGAACAAGGTTCTGTACCAAGTTGGCCAGAGGCACGCTAAGTTGGGCAAAAGCAACCCTTTTGGGCAAGCAGTCCTTGGGCTGAGAACCCGGACGGGCTCGAAATGCGCAGTTGAAGACGCCTCTCGAAAGCTGGTCTCGAGGTATATATCATTTTGCACATCTCTTCATTTTTTTTTTTTTTTGATTTTTCTTCTTATCGAAATCATCCCCCGTCTTGGTCGCTCCTTTTCGGTTGCATCTTGCCGTCTTGGAAGCTTGCTTCTCACCACTTACACGAAAACCCCCAAGACAAATTTCATGAACCCCACGATTCCTTTTCACTACAAGTTTCTACAAATTTCAACAAAAGGTTTCAAGAAATAAAAAAGAAGAAGAAAATAGAGAGAGAGAGAGAGAGAGAGAGAGATAATCACCATAGAACACACCTCCCGTTGAAA
>NW_007930846.1:488158-515331 GCF_000280675.1 Beauveria bassiana ARSEF 2860
AAGAGAGAGAGAGAGAGAGAGAGAGAGATAATCACCATGAACACACTCCCCGTTGAAATCTTTATCGAGATTCTTAGCCACCTTCCCCCCGCATCATTCAAGTCCGCGCGCCTCACCTCGCGCCAGTTCAACGCCGTCCTCGCGCAGCCCACCTTTTGCACGCTGCGCGGCTTCCTCGACGACGCCGACGCCGCCATGGTCACTCTACTCCAGACGCTGCACGACCTCCCCGGCCGCCCGCGCGCCATGTGGTCGCCGCACTGCAGCGTGCCCGCCGGCCTGCCGCTGCCGCCCAGCTTCTTGCGGGCCGTGTACGCGGCGTTGGGCGGGGCAGCGGGGCCGAGGATGAAGAGGAGGAAAAGGAGGAGGAGCGGCGGCAGTGGACGGCGGCTTGAGCTGACGGATTCGTCCGACGAGGGTAGCTCGGATGAATGGGATATGACGAGTCCAAGCATTCTGGAGGGACAGGAGCAAGGGGAAGAAGAAGAGGAGGAGGAGGAGGAAGAGGAGGTGAGCACGGCAGTGGTGCTGCAAAGGCTGGGACGGCCAGAGGTCAACGAGGATACGCTGCGGCAGGCGCTGTTTCGCTATGCGTTGCACAAGAGTTATGTATACGACGGCGAGGGCGAGGCGCCGCAGCTATGGGTCATGAACTCGACAAAGTGGAAGTATCAGCTTTGATTGGCAGCTGTCACACCTAACAAATCACCTTGTATTCTTTTTTTTTCTTTTTTTTTCTTTTCATTCCTTTTTTTCTTGGAGCAAGCGTGTATATACTCTGCAAAGTAGCTTAAATCCATATTTAATTTCCACCCACTACCAAATACATTGAACTAATATAACAAATCTATTAACCCCCGGGGTTCTTTGACTCTTTTCAAAAAGGCTTGTCCCCCCAATATCTTATTATGCGCAACCGTCAAAGAGGGCTGCAAAAAAGTGTTTTGTGTATTTCAACCCATCCCCTACTTTACAAAAAAGTAGACGGCACTACTTTACAAAAAGTAGGCGGCAATCATGCCAGCGACAGCAAGGCCGCCGACGGCCTGGCGAGGCGCAGCGGCCGCCGTCCAGACCTGGTTGGGGGTAGGAGCAGTTCCGTTGCCGCTGTTATCCACCACCAGGCCCGTGGCCGTGGCCGCGCCGCCGGTGGCCGTGACGGAGCCATAGCCCGGAGCAGTGCCAGTCGCCGCGGCGGCCTTGGCAAAGGCCACGACGCCGTTGATCGCCGCGAGGACCTCGGGGGCGGGCTGGTCAGCGTCGCGCGGCGTCGCCTGCGCGGCGTTGGCGTTGGCTTCGGGAGCGGCAGTGGCAGCGGCGGGAGGGGCGGGCAGGCCCTTGTTGTCGCCGGGGTTGCCAAACTGGGCGTCGGCGCTGGCGATGAGCTTGTCAATGTCCTCCTCGGAGGGCAGGCCGTCGTCGGCGTTGACGATGGCGGCGACCTGGGACGTCTCGGCGGGGGTGGTGGCCTCGGTGGCGTCGGGCGTGGGCTGGACGCCCGCGGCAATGGACGACTGCGCGGCTTGGAGAGCGTCAGTAGGGATGTTGCCGACAAAGGCGTCGAGATCCGAAAAGTCGTCGGCCTCGACGGCGGCACCGTGGGCGGTGGCGGCGGCGGCACCGTGGGCGGTGGCGGCGGCGGCGACGGCGGCGATGAGAGCGGCGTTGAACTTCATGGTGGTGGTTATATTAAAAACGTTGGATGTGTATATTTGGCCGTTTTCCTTTTTTTTTGTGTAGAATAAGAGAATTTAGACGTTGAAACAGAGGAGGCATAGGGGGGATTGGCGTAGAGGAGGCTCTTATATCTCGAGGGCACGTTCCCCCCCCATCTTGATTCAGATCGCTAGCTAGTAGTCCCGCGTCATCGCATCTAATAACCCAGCACAGCTGGAAAAGAAAATCCCCGCCAACCCGCGGCCTTTCGAGAGCGAGTTTCGTCCCCTGGCTGAAAAACGGAGAAGAAGAAAAACCAAGAGCGTCGAAGCGCCGCCGAGCTTTTCTCGTCTCCCACCTGAAGCAAGGGCACCACCACCCAAAGCATGTTACTCCGCCTCCACAAGCTCGCTACAGCGCCAACTTGTTAGCTACCAAAGCATGAAGAAGTCCGGATCCGGGATTGGCTGTTTTTCCAAGGCCGCGGGGCGTTGACTGCTTAAAGTGAACGGACGTTCGCGAGAAGGGGGCCCGGGAGCGAGCTGCAAAGCAACCCCCACAGCACAGCCGTGCCTGAGAGTTGTGCCCGGGAAACTAGAATCTCCCGCTGATGAAGATGGACTAGAGCAAGGGGGTTGGTTAGTTTATGCCACATGGACAAGAACGGAGGCACGAGGGTGACAAAACAGACCGTCGGTGCTTAAGCAGGCGTGTCAGCAACCACAGTGTATTTCTCTACGCATAATATGTTATATAAAATATAAGATAAAAATAATTAAATTCTTTATATCATTCTCTATGTATTAGATATCTTGACTAGGGACTTTGCTCTTTTTTCCTATTATTAAGAATGAGCCTTACTCCGTGTGCCGGCGATCTGTCTTGTCACGCTTGGGGGGGGAATTGGATGGCAGCATTGTGGATAAGCAGCATTGTTAATGGACTTGGATGAACATGTTTCGTACTTGCATAGATGTTTGGGAGCAACATGTTTCGAAACGCGCCTGTTTCGGCTCGCTATGCCAAGTTGTGGCGCCCGAAGCCAACTCAACCAATACATGTTGAGCCACCAACTTAATCCTCCAGAACCAACAAAAGACTTCTAAAAAAAAAAAAAGAGAGAAAAATCACACAATTGTCGAGTTGAAAACTGAATCCATCATGGCGATTACAGCGTCTTTTTTTAATTCCGGCAATCCCGGCGAACATCATCATACCCGCCCACGTCATTGTCCCAGGGGGAAAAAAAAAAAAGACACAGACAGGACCGTGCGAGGCTGACGCGTTTCCTGCCATGGCACCACCCGTGGGGAAAAGTTTTCCTTTATGAACTCAGGAGGCCCGTGTACTTATTGATCAAGGCGTGCTTTTCTTGATTTTTTTTCATGCAGAGTTGGCAGGCGCTCAGCTTGCCCCTGAGTGCAGTTCCCTGGGGATGATGAATGACACAGGACGGGTGGGGGGGGGAACGGTGGGCGTGGATATATATAGACCGCTTTCATCTCGCGAATCGACCTGGTGAGGGCCTGGACGGACTTGTAAAAGGTCTGGACGGGCTTGTAAAAGGTCTGGGCGGACTTTGCGCATGGTGCCTGCAGTTGGTACAGCACGGTACTGTATTTGTCCGACTCCCAACAACTGACTCGTTTCCATCACGACCAATCCATGACTGTACTTGACTAAAAAAAAGAAGACTTGTGCAAAGTTCTGACCTCTTGTTTGCAAAAAAGAAAAAATTGTAGACATTTATTATCGCATGTGTTGCATAAACATTATGATTTCGACCTCGTTCACAGCAAATCCAGTTCTTTCCATAAAAAAGCAAAAAAAAGCAAGTAATTCACATTTCGTTGCGTTTATACATTTCAAGTCATCCCCCCCAAGTCGCAAAGTTCAAAAGCAAACTCCTCAAAAACGGCTCTACTTTCTTCATTAGAGTCGTGATTTATGCAAGGATTTTAGAAGAGGGCGGCAACGGCCAGACCAAATGCAAAGAGGCCGCTCATGGCATTGTTGGCCGCGGCATCGTTGGAGTTGGGGGGAGGAGTCGTGGCGGTGGGCTTGGGGCCCGCGGTGCTGGTCAGGGTAATGATGCTTCCGCCGCCGCCGCCGCCGCCGCCGCCGCCGCTGCTGCTGCTGCTGCTGCTGCTGCTGCCAGTGCTGGTCGACCTGGTGGTGCTTGTAGACCCGGTGATGATGGGGATGGAAAAGGTCGAGTTGTTACCGGTGTGAGCGGGAGTGCTGGCGGTTCCGGGAGGGGTTCCGGGAGGAGGCGAGGGCAGACTGATGTAGGCGCTGCTGCTGCTGCTGCCGCTGACAGTGGAAGCTGGCGCCGTAGAAGAGCTCGGCAATGTGTGGGAGCCAGTCGAGGAAGAGGCGGGAGGACCGCTGCTCGAGGTAGAGCTGCTGCCACTAGTACTCGACGATGCAGCAGAGCTGCTACTGCCGCCGGTGCTAGTCCAATTAGACGTGGCAGTAGAGCCGGTGCTAGTAGGTTGGCCCGTCTCTGTAGCCGACGGGGTGCACTTGTCGGCGGGCAAGGTAAATGGATTCTCGGCGTAGACGACGCACTACAGATGATGGGTGTTAGCATCAAAGACTTTGGAAAACGTCCCCAATAGTCCAATCTCTAGTAATCTGTTCTTTCATGTTCGTCCCAAGACGGGGGTTGTCGCAAATGGCAACACACAAAAATAGCAAGTGAATGAACAAGAGTATCACAAAACTCACATTCTTCTGGCAGGCCGCGTCGCCGGCGTCGCGAGAGCTCTCCCAGCACTCGGCGACGCCACCGGCGGGCGGGTAACCCGAGACGTTGGCGGAGCACCGGGCCGGCTCGCCGAGGGCGTCGGGTCCGCAGCGCAGGATAATGTCGCCGCCCATGCAGTAGCTTGCATTGGGTTTTGCGCAGTTAATTTTTGTGCCCGAGGGTAGAGCGTGATGCTGAGGCTCTGCGGCGACAAGGCCAGCGGCGAGGATGACGGTCGCGGCGGCGGCGGCGGCAGTCTTCATGATGGTGAATGTGGAGGTATTTGTTCAAACGACGAATACAAAGACTCAATTTGTTGCCCTTTTTTTCTTTTTTTTTTTTTTTTTTGCCTTCACGTGTAGTAAATGCAACGCTGTGTTTGGTGTCTGTTTTTAGTTATTGATAAGCGAATGGCTTAGTTAAAGATCAACCGATAATGTAGAGAGATGGGTAAAAATGAAAGATTTGGTTGAATTACAATAGGAAGATTGGAAAAAAAAAAAGAAGGGTCTGGAAAAGCAAAATAGGACGAGGCGAGACTATGCATGTTTATATGTCTTGCCCTGCAGCCCTTTGTTGTCATATGCTACGTAATTAGATGTGCAGGAAGCCGAAAGGGTGGGCGAGACAGGGATCAAAAAAGGAAGCGAACGGGAGCGAGGTACAACTTACTCCATACAGACGGTGCGGCTGGGAATGATACGATGAAGTAATGTACTGATAGGCAGAAGAAAAGCTGATTTTTTTTTTTTACGAGGTTGCAGTGTGACCTGGTGGGCCAATGTTGACCGACTCTGGCACTCTGGTTGTAACTAGTTGGAGGCGTAAAGCCGTAAAACCTAAGAAAAAGGTTGTAGAAAAAAGGTGGGTGGTGGTGAATGACTCTGTCGTGAGAGAGAGAGAGTCGGCAGCAATGGGTGTGCGGCTGATGAGCGGGGTTACCCTCGTCTTGATGCTATTCTTACACACACATCCATTCTCATCACATCAAAAGACCCTGCAACGTCACTCTTCAATGTTGCCACGCTAATAATCCGGCCGAATCCCCATCTTGGCAACACCTTTGGTTCCCCCTTGTAGTGAACCAGTAACAAGGCTGGAGTGGCCAAGCAGAGGCAGCCGACGTCGTCATAGGGCCACTAGCCAAAAAGAGACCATCCCACCATCGCCTAATCCGTATTGGTTGTCTCGGTGTCTTGCACGTCGTGTACAAGGAATGTCTTTCATCACGAGCTTGGCGCAAGAATTTTCAGAAAAAAATGAAGAAAATAAAAAACTAGTTGCCAGAGATAAAAAAACATGTCATCGTCGCAGTCGCCAACAAAAGTAGCTAGTCGCCACGTCGCTCCCCAATAACTACATGCCAACTTTTTTTGTCCAGATTGCTTGCCCTCCATCTCGTCTCCAGCTTTATCCACTTTCCCCAAAGCCACCAGCCATGATGGGCACGCCAACGGTACCGATTAGGCATCTGCTTATTTCGTCTAGTTTCAGAGCCCCCCCGGGCACAAGGGCCGGGAGGCCCCAAGTTTCACCAGCCGAGTTGTGTTGAACCCTCTCTCGAGAAACAAAAGGACGAAAAAAAGAGGCAAGAAAAATGAAAAATAAAATATAAAATATAAAATATAAAATATAGAATTGCATCATCCCTTTGGCAGTTAAAGGAGGATGGTATTGGGGTCAAGAGCTCCATTGACTTTTGAGAAACCCTCAAAATATCGCTTTAGCAGGGAATTTTTTACGCTATTCTAAAAAAAGGCTTCAATCCCGTATCTTCCTTCTACGCCGTGGCACGGGTACATATTACTCGGACACAGCGGCGCGCCCCGATTGATGTAATAAGCTTACAGGTACATACCTGGCATTCAAGTGAGGCTCCGGGTATTTGGCCAGGCACCCTCTGTGACTCGAAATTTTCCTCCTCCCAAAGCCAGAAGGATACTTGAGCCAATCAAACGCTTCACCAAGTGCCAAGTAGCTGCAAACACTGAGAAAAATACCACATTACACATTACTTTTGTCGGGTGTTGCCAGTATCGCCAACGACGGGGGGTCCCTCGATTCAGATCGCCCAGGTCGTGCCGCTACGGAGCCGATTCTGATCTGATGGGGTTCCGTTTCCCTCTTGGCTTCACTTGGAATTTACGGCAGCCATCGATTGTTACTGCCAACGACACTACATTGGTAATGAAACACTCAGAAACTGTCGTCTGCAGAGCATCATCGCAAAAAGTCAAAATGTGTATTGTCAGCAGTCAAAGAGCAACGAGGTCGGCCAAGTTGAGATATGAGTGTTTTACGGCCGATGAAGATGCAAATATTAAATCACTATATTAGGTTCAATCTACCAGTAACCGCCTGCTTTGCACAATAAATCAGTTGAATGACTCGTCGAGTTACGTCTTGTTGAATGCTGTAAATCGTTCCAGAGGCCTGCCTGCCTTCACCCCAAGCAGCAGACCTCGACATACACCCCCGTGACAATGTCGCTTTGCCGCGACATTAAACGCCATATCTTGCGTCACCAACTCCTCGGTCACTCTATAATATTCTTTTTTTCAACGTCCATAGCTTTCATGATCGCGTTCAAGGCCCTCTTTGCAGGCTTTCCGTCAGTCTCGTAAACCGGGGATAAATTGATCTGAATATCAAACGCAAGCTTCGTCACATCCTCCTCTCTCTTTGACGAGACAGACTTTTGGTAAAACTCTTCCAATGCCTCGGCCACTGCCTCGTCAATGAGATCATAGCGGTCCACCCCGGCAATATCGAAATGCCAGTTGTCTCCAGAGTAGCCGGTGTGGGCGGCGATGACGGCGCCCACCGTCACCTTGCCTTGTTGCCCTTTATAGTCAAAGGTACCAAAGGTGCGTGCGCGACGTACATAGGCTTCCTGCACAGTGATGCCTCTCGTGAGCTTGCAAACCTGGGCATTGCCGCCGCGCACAACGACAATGGCCAGGTCCATGAGTGGCTTCTCCTCTTCATTCCAGATAAAGTTCTCACTGCCGACAGACATGGACTTGCACCAGGGAGCGTAGCCGTAAGCCTGCGCCGGGCATAGTTTTTCGAGCGCGTTATGAGCGCGGAAGAAGCCGGCCACCAGACCAGACTCGTTGTACGGCTGCGCACCATGGGTTTCCGGTGTCTTGAACCTCGGGAACACGACCCCGGTTTGCTTCTTTTGTACTCTGTCCTCGATAATCTTGGCCTTGGATTTGTTTTCGGTTGGAATTCCGCACACCCGGCCGCTCTCAGCGCATGCACATGCCTTGATTTCGGATCTTTTCATGGTGCATACATACGTAAACGCACCGTCAATAGTAATATGTCTTGATGGGTCCTCAACAGTTTGAAACGCCTCGCGTTGCAAAACGAGATCAGGCGACATGCCCTGGGCTAATTTTAGGACAAGCTCAAAAACGAGGTTCATCGAGAGGCGAGGCGCTTGAATGATGACAGAGTTGCTGCTCTTGGCGGCTTCGAAAATGCCTGTGATTCCGGTCTCCTTAGCGACCTTGTCATCGTATGTCTTCTTTGCAGTGTCTTTTATAGTTCTTTCGTCAACAAAGTCTCCGTTGCCGAGTTGTTCTCTAATTACTTTATACGTGGCAGTGGCAGATTGAGGAAGCGATGCTGGTTTTCGCCCCTCTTTTGTCTTTTGATCGGGTTCGTCCTCGTTGAAGATGAGCGACACCTCGTCGCTATGGTCGGAAACGGTGCAGATGAGCTTGGAGCCACCGGTTTTTAGCTGTTCAGGTGCCTCGTTGTATTTACACTGTTTCACCTGGACCTTGACACCGTGACAGAGTTCCTTGTTGTCTTGAATACGACCAGAAGCCACGTTGTAAAGCTCAGGGTATTCGATACAGAGTACCACGAGGTCAGGTGCATTGTGCTCCATGTTGATGATTCGGATTGTAGGTGGGCAAAGTAGTGCTGCTGGTTTTGAGTGCGAGTCAAGTTGCAAGGCCTCTCTGCTTTTATCGATGATTTGCTGAGAAGCAGGTACAAAGGCGTGATGGAGAATGAAGAATCAGGCGATGCAATGCTAAAACCCTTTCTCAGTGCAGGATAACAAGGCTTTATACTTTTTCGAGTCATGAGACTTGTTAGCCTCAGGCTTCACTATACAGACGGGAGGATCATGACGAAGCCTGCCTGCCTACCGTTGCCTGAATCCAAGTCACACAGATGCAGAATTCAGCGCTTCTGGGTAGCACAGCCCCGGAAACTGTACCTGGTAAAGTGGCGCAGTAATAAGACGTTATTTGTCCAGCCCCGAGTGTTCTACGGTGACGGGTTTGATAATTTTGATAGGACCGTCGCAGGTGCCTGCTTGGCGCATCCTTTGAGTCAGAGCTATAAGAGGTAACTTGGCCGTTTTCGAGGTCACACAAAAGAATTCCCTTGGGTGTGTCTTCTATAAATACAATATTGACTCATTCATGATGGCATGGGCAGCAACGCAAGCTATATTTATTCTTTCGCCTGATGACGCCGAGCTTTCGTCGCCTTGCCGAGACACAACAAGTCTAGGCAGCCGACAGCAGACAAACAAAGTACATGTTAGCAGGAGCATCCATGATACATAAATCAACCCTCTCACGGTCGTGATATGTGTGATGCAATACCCACTTCTCTCACGAAGGAATGCTGGGACTTGTATTGTAGTGGAGATGAGTAAGAAAATTAAGTATCTTGTGCTTGTAAGCTACATATTCAGCTACCTTGGTAAAACGCGAATTTATAGCAATTTTTATATGAAATTCTTCCGACAGCTATCAGTAGGAATTTAGTTTCCTTCTTTACGAGATGACTACTGCCCTTTCCCGATACTTGGCGCGCCATGCTGTCGCCCGCCGGAGAAGAGATGATCACCAGTTGTCGCGCATCACTGGGATATGGTTGACTTTTCCAGCGCATTCGATCCAGGATTCGGCGACTCTTGTGATGAGCTGTAGCGCATAATCAGGTTCATATTATAGTAGAGCCGGCGTGGCATGGACACCGCGTCTAGCTTGCTCAGGCCCCATGGGGTAGAAGCCGGCGACTTACATTTGCTCTTCCACGGCTACAGATTTACTTGCTTCTATCGCGTTCGATTTCGGTACTCTGCCCGTCACAGCTGAAGGTTTGCAAATATATGTTGACTTGTCGCATTTCACATGCTTATACACAGGCTTACCACGGCTAGCCTCACAGGGTGGGTATCTAGGAAATACGTTTGTCAAGCCCATCAACCAGCAGCAGGTCAAATTGCTGACTCGGTTTGCAGGATAAAGACTACGGTATTGACATACTAGAGTAATGATACTAAAAAAAGGCTTTCATACGTCAAAGAGAGTTCTCTCCCCCTCAGGTATGTAAACGCCTATACTCAAATTCGCTCTCACCTACACTGGTGCTGAAAATTCAACAACTTACGCTCAGGCGATTTAGGTGATGGAAATGCTACGCCTAATGGCTTCTTCAAATATCAAGAATGTTCAAGGCTTTATGACTGTTTTCAGAAGAGAGGCGGCAGGCTCGACGCCTAAGGCAGCAGCATCGGCCCGCTTTGCATCTTCTGTGCAGCCGCCTCGCAGCCCATCGATAGACTAAATCAAGAATCCGCAACAACACCAGAAGAAACCCCAGATGATACGTATTGCAACCCCCTCTGGGCTCTCGACAACAACATTAGTCTCTTGCACACGTCGCAAAGTCCCCGCGATAAATGTTCACCCCGATGAGCATGGCCCGACGTTGAAGCATCACGTGGGCCACCAGACACATGGTGTGGCTCACATCTTGCCTGCTTGCGAGCATCGACATTGTCATCCGCATGCAGCTAATACCCCGTACTCTGTAACTACGGTGAGACTAGTTGGTCACATCATGGTTGCTTGTCCCTCGTATCGCTCCATGAGGTTGGGCAATGTCCCGGACTGCCAGCTGCGTGCCTCGCCCAATAAACGAAAAGGGGCAGAAAAGACGTTGCATCTAGCAGAAGTGCATCAAGGACTTATCTTCTATTTTTTTTTTTTTCGATGGATCCTTTTGCACATATTTCAGCTACGAGCACGCCAGCTGCGACCTCTTGTGCTGGGCGATTTGTCTCTACTCTGGTTGACGACGAGTCTTTGTGAGGTAACATGGCAACATGATGCAAGCGCTCTGGCGTGGAATTATTGGTAAAATGATACGTGGTCCCTCTTGTAAACATCTTAATGTCATGAAAGCCGAATCGACTATCTTCTTGCCATGTCAGCCTTCTTCTTTCCATTGCAGGATACTGCAGGGTGATATGCAGCGAGGTACGGTGGTGGCGGGCGGCACAGCATGTCTGCTGTGCGCAACAAAGGGCGGCATGTCTGCTTGGCTGTCAGGTTGGGTATCAGCCATTTCAGCTGACTATTCCGAATTCTTGAGCCTTTTTCTCAGTCAGGAAGCAGCCAATCTTGCGCTGTAAGAATGTCGAGTTGTTTCGCAAGCCAACAGCTCGTCAATGCGCTGGCTGTTGGGTGATGGGGGGCCAAGCCTACAACTACTGGTATTAGTAGGAGGGCAAATTCAGTTGCACTGGTTGACTGGCTACTGTTGGTTGGGCTACCTTGCAGACGTCAGCTGTAGTGATTGACATTCTCTTTGCAAATCCTTCCATCTCGCAGACACCTGGAGTATTAATACAGACAAGTATTGATACAGACAAGTTTTCTCTTATTCTGTTGCTTCATTGGCTAAACCCAGACTCCGCACATGTACTGGCGAAAAGCACCCGCTTGCTAGACCTAATCCGCACAGCGGGAAGCGACCATGGCAAGTGGGAGGAGCGGCCCGGAACGCTGGTACGCGGATGAAGCCGGCGCCAGCGGAGCCCAGCATCAAATGAATAAAATCGTTGATAGACTATCCGTAATCCGTACGGATACGGATATTGAGTTTGATATAAGCAAGAAAGGGGCAATAAAGGAGGGTTCCCAGCCACGCAGCATAAGACGGTTCCCCGCACGCGCCTCACCTTTTTTTTTTTTGGTCTTGTTTTGCTCGCTCTCGGCAAGTCGGGCTTGCATATTCATAAAAATCCCACCAAGCTGGCAGAAGCTGGCACTCACTGGCTCACTGGACAGCACCGCACCGCACACAAGCCCACATTTTTATGCAAGGCAGGCCCCCCTCGCTAGTCCATCACGTCACTGGCTGGATGCACAAGGGAGGGGCCGGCGCACCAAGCAAGTTACTGAGACGGAAGACGATTCGCTGCTCTTTGGTAGAGGAGAAGGTGGTCGGTGATTGTGTGCGAGATTTTTCTTGTGATTGTTATTAAGGGAAGAAGAAATTCTGCAAAAAAGGAACCCAGACATGCATATGAGTGGATAGGTAACATAATAGGGAAGAAGATGCGCGGAGGCGGGTTGTGCAGGGCCTCGTCACCTGGTGATGTCGGCTTCTGGGGCTCTATTGGCCTGCTTATCTGCACCTCGCGAGAAAAGTAAGCAAAGCAAGTAAAAAAAAAAAAAAAGTTGATGGAGTAACAAAGAGATGAGGGAACATTTTTCGAGTAATACTTGTCTGCAGAAATATACGCGCTCTGGCTTGTCCGTCGTCAGCCCAGGTGATGCGACGCCGGCTGTGACGCTCCATCCAGTGGCTACTGACTACCTAGGCGGTGCCTCACCGATGACGGACGCATGCTCGCCTGTGCGCCTCTGCTGTACGCCTCTGGATGCATCGTTGAATCTTCATCGTCATTTTCCTGCCAATCTTTTTTTATCCCTCCTCCTCCTTCTCGCCCGTGTTGCCCGAATAGTCTCCCTTGTTTCTTTTTTTCTCTCGCGATTGTACTACCATTGCCGTGCCGGATCGCTTCTGGCGCGCCCCTCTTCGCGCTCGTTCGTGCTGGACAGTGCATAAACTAGTCGAGCGATTTCCAGCCACCTTTGCCAATGGGGGTCCAGGGAAATGTCCTAAAGAAAAGGGGTCTTCCATTATACTTTGTAGCTAATGAATTTCTTCATCCTCCTTTATTACCCATACCTTTATATCACAATGCGGAGAGAATATCCCTAGAGTCACTTTATACAGGCAATCATCCCTCGTGTCACGAAAAGCTAGCGCCAGCTGGCGGCCTGTTTGCACGTTTGCAGGGCTCCACCCGCCAGCTGCCAGCACTTTAAACCACCTGGCCACACCCTTGCAAGTCGGCAAGTCGGTCCTTGTAGCGCATTCCCTTGCGTCCCGCCCGCCGCCAGCCACTAGCACGTTCGTCAACACGGTACAAGCCCACTGACAGCCCACTGACAAACCCACTGACCAACCTTTTCTCCCCCCACCTCAAGCTGGAAGCCCTCAAGCCCTCAAGTGGTCAGCCTGCGCTACAACGGCTGGCTTCACACCCTAGCCTCTCGCCTTCTCATTATTCTCCCCAATATTCTCCAACGCCTTCGAAACAGCCTTCTCTCGCGACCTCTTCTCGCTAAGGGCACCCTCCGCCTCGCCTATATCCTTTGACTCACGACTCCACGGAATACCACCTTTCATCTCTTCATTTTCCCAGCTGCGCGACGTCAACTGTTCTTTTCCCCCTCCCATTCGTGTCTCACCCGGCCTCACGCCAACTCGGCTCGACCTCTTCCGCCGTCGACGCAGAGTTCTCATCCTTTTCTTCATGTCTGAGTGGCAGATTTGGTCCTGTTAACAACCCGGCTTGATTTTTATTACAGCATTCTTCCGCAACGCCCGCGCTTCTGCCACGACACCTGCGCTCAGCAATTCATCGACTTGCCCTCGGTTCTCACGTATGCGCTGCGTAGTTCTGGCGACCGTTCTGCACCTCCACTCTCGTCGATTCTTCTGTCTGACCAATTTTCTCGTCGTCTCGTCTCGTCTGTGCCCATGATCCGTTGAGCTCCCGCCACCCTCCGCTCATGCCGAGTATGCTTGCGACCGCGTCCCTTGCTCCGTCGCCGAAAATCATGGGATCGTCGACAGAGCACACATACCGGGCCCTTTCCGACCCGTTAGTCCCGTCTCCCAGACAGTTCAAGAAGCATAAGAGCTTGCCTCGACCGCCAAATGATATCGACCTTGCCCCAGATGCCGCTGCCTCTCGCGCCGCCTCGCATGCCTATCATCTGGTTCTCGATGCCTCGTACGCACTCAGCTCCTCCGCCACCCACTCATCCCCGGCTGCTGCCGCCCAAACCCTCAAGCAGACGTCACGACGCCTCGCCTCGTCCTCGTCTGCTGGTCCTGACCCTCCGCCAACACCCCCGGCGCACTCCCGTGCTTCCTCTAGCGGCCACCCCACACTGGACCCCAGCCCGACCACGACGGAACCTCCCAGATCACATCCTCCCCTTGCGCTGCGCAAACCTCCCGTCACGCCACCCGATCAAAGGAGCCCCCCGACTCCTGACGTAACACCTCCCCAGCCCAAAACAGCCCTGAAATTTGTCCGTCAACCTCGCTGGGAACAATCTCCTCCCGGCGCTACCCCGACAGACTCTCGCAACGACTCGTTCAAGACGGCTCAGGAAGAGCAATTCTCATCAGAGGAAGACCATGCTCGTACTGTCTCAAAGTCCCGAACCACTTCGGCGCGAACCTCCCAAGCCACCATCTTGCGCATTCCAGAGATGCCTGCACCTGCTCCCGTGCAGCCGCAGCCATTGTCTGCCGCCCCAGAGAGCGCACCCGTCAGCGCGCATCAGCTTACACCACGCACCATGAAGGCATTTCACCAATTTGATGGCGAATGGAACTCGGCGCGACAGCTAATGAGCGATCGCAACCACGAACACCAGCAAGACGGCAAACGATCGCAGGTAGTGGTCAGTAAGCGGAAGCGCCCGCTTCCCAAGACGCCCGTCGTTACACCCTCACCTGTCGCCAAACGCGAGGTGGTAGAAGACCATGTCGTCACCCCAACCGCTGCCACTCGCGCCGCACGACATATTCAAGTTCGCGACAATGCCGTTGTAGAGGCATCGCCCGTCAGCTCCTCTTTGCGATCCACTTCCGAGACCTCTGCCAGTGTCGACGCTCGGCGGTCTTCGGCAACATCCGCCCGATCAAGTTCTTCGGCCGTCGTTGAAGTCCTTGTGATGAATGGTCCCGCTCAACCACCCCAGCGAAGACAAACACTCCGGCATGTCAAGAAACATACTCTGTTGCGCCAACCTCCACATGTTCCTGACAGATCGTCAGGTGGCAGTTTTGAGGGTCACAGGCGGCTGCCCCAGCCGCAGCGCAAGCGTCTAGAGAGCCCAGTGTCACGCGACCGCAGTCGACCACCCAGCACTCAAGTCACTTCCAACCACTCCATTGGAGATAACAGAGCGCGCCGTGAGATTTGGAGCAATGGGGGCATTCCGGTCATTGTTGTGCCAGATAGACGCTCCTCGAACCGCAGCAAATCGCGCGAGCCCTCGCTACGCTCTACTTCCAGCAGACGCTCCAAGAGATCTGCGAGCGTGGGCTCGCCTCAACGACCCAGGGGCTCTTTAGATACTTCACGGCCGGAGTCTTTGTCCCGTGGCAGGATTTCTGCCAGCACCGCGGGCGATGAGCGAACTATGGATTTTGCTCCAGCGATTCCGCCTCGCTCCTCGTCGCTATCCGCCCCGACCAGCCGCAACGTCTCTCGCACGAATTCCTTGACTGCTGAGAGCATTCGTGCGCACAATGCCTTGCAACAACGGGAGGACGAAGCCAAGTCAGCCCAGGCAGTCAAGACCGAGCGACGAATGGGTGAGGCGTTCCCATTCCTCGGCCCGGCTCCCGCGTCAATCTCTCCTGAAAAGCCTACTGAGGCTCATTTTAGCCGCGACATTCCTCTGAGCCCACCGCTTGATCAGCTACCTGCCGAAGACGGGATGAGTGCCAAAAAGTATTCCTCTCGAAACACCCCTTTCTCAGTCGCGTCAGTTGCCACTACTGGAACTGCACCAGAAGTCTCAGAGGCATTCGCAATACACATGTACCCACACCAGAACTCGTCTGTCGTAATGGTCAACCATTCTGCTCGGCCATCTGACGCCTCCAGTGCCGCACGCGCTGAGTTGTTGCCTCAGCTTGTCCCCACCATTACCACCACTGACACTCAAGACGAGCCGCCCGTAACGCCCCCCGAACAGCCGATCAAGGCGGAAGACGTCGATTCCCCCCTACGCAATCCCCGAGCACCGCCTGAGCCTCCGACGCATCTCCCCGTGCTCAACCTGATTCCTGCGACGCCGTCTGGGGCTACACCAGCCGATGAGAATGACAAGAGATTGGGAAATATATTTGAAACGTCTCCGCCAAGACGCGAATCCTTGCTCAAGCGAGCGTTCAGCCGTCGTCGTCGCAACTCTCTCGATTACCCGCCCACCACCTCTAAGCCTGCCGGCAGACTGACGCGGTCATTTTCGCTATCGCGTTCTTTGGGTCTAGACTCGAAACTTCGTCCGGGTTTTGAAGCAGACATCGACGGCGAGCTGTCGCCTAGGGAGGCGAGCGAAAGACCTGTAGAACGAGAGAAGCTGCATCCGCTATGGCGTCCGCAATATGACGACGAAGAGTGCGAGTTTGGCGACAGCTGTCCTCACCACAGCAAGCGCGACACTATATACCGCTATCCACTAGTGGACAACCGCCCTCACCCGCCAAAGAGGAGCCTCAGCGCCCGCGTGAAGACTACATTTGCGATTTTGCCGACCCGAGACGAGAGGCAGTATCCAGCCGAGGAGAGCACGAGTTGGCCAGAGCGGCGAACTATTCAGCGGACTCCCAGTGGCAACTTGCGAGTGATGCAGCGTCGCAACAGCCTCGACTCTCTGCCCATGTCACCCCGGCTCAACAGAGGACAGACGGAGCCGCTGCGCTCGTCCGTGGCCACGGAGCAAACTCGGCCATTTTGGCGCCCCGGCGCGCTCCGACGCGCCGAGACGGTAGACACCGGAACGGGCCGACGCACCCGACGCTTCTCGTTAAGCGATAGGCTAGAAGACTTTCCCGGCATCCCGCGCATCCTGAACGAGAAGCGACGCGAAAAGAGGACGCAGGAGCTGCGTCAGATGATTAGCGCGCCTACCAATGTCCGCGACGGCGTGGGGGAGGTAATTCGACGCGGCAACGGGGGCACTCGAGAACCCTTTCAAGCGAATCACTCTAGCTTTTGAGTCGACCACCATTTGCCCTTTTGCTATTCTGCCTGCTTTTGCAAACTTCATGCGTACAAGTACTGAAACGTGACGCATCTTTTTTTTTTTTCCACATTTTATGACGCGATGATTTTGACACGACACACGAAACGACACAATCAAAAAGACTGATACCTGTTGACGATTGCTTACGACATACACGATACGATGAAACAAAGAGAAATGGACGTCTTCTTTTAGAAAGGCGTCAAGAAACAGCACACGCGGCGGAATACGTGATTCTCACTTTAGCGCTTTACTTTGACTGGAATGGGGGGAGAAAGGGGAAAAATGAGGTGTTGCCTTTGTGAGCTTGACGGGAGCTGGTGATGCGGGAAACGTTGAGCAGAAATCTTTGTTGGGCAAGTCTTGTTTTGGGGAAGGTGGGTGCTTTCTGTATTGATATGATTAGGACAACGTGTTTATGATTTGGGGTTTTGTGCTTTATTGGCAGTTTGATTTTCTTTGGGCGGAAGGAATGTATATAGGCTGGGAAATGGAGGCAAGCGCGGAACAACGACGAGGCTGGCTCCTTGACGTGAAGCATTGAATGGATTTTGTCAATCATGTCAAATTGGCTTTACTAGTTCCGTACACTGTGATTGTTGCAAAGGTAGTTACAGGAGGCACTGATTGAATCTTGTCAAAGAACGTAAATGTGTCTTTGCTTCTTCCGTACACTGTATCATTTTCGGAAGAAAGTTTTGAAAGTAAAAGTGTACACGTAAATAGCCTGAATGCTAAACCAAAAGAACGCCGAATTTGTTTTTGCCTCGCAATTTCATAAACGCCACCAGTAATTGTGATTTTCCCATGATAAAGTCCCTTGTTCGCCACCACTGCCATCTCTCGCCATCTGCTCTCGCTTTGCCACTGTGGCATGGCTAGCCTTTTCATCGACGAGGATCCTGACCAGGTGGAGGAGGTCCGCCGCTCGGGAAGCCAGGCGGCGGGAACTGGAAATTGGGCGGCAGCCCGCCGGGAGGAGGAAACGGCAGCCCGCCCGGTGGGGGAAAGGGGAGTCCTCCGGGCGGAGGCATCGGCAAGCCGTTGGGGCCGCCGGGAGGGAATGGCGGCATAGGAGCACCGCGACCACCAGGAGGCGCTAGAGCGTGTTTCTCATTAGCATCTTTAGTCATAACCAACAAAGTAACTCTGACAAGTCTCGCAGGAACGACGTACGAGGAAGTCCAGAGGGGAACGCGCCGGGCGGCGCCCCCGGCATGCCAGGGAATGGCGGCAGGGCCGCTCCTGCGCCGCCGCCAGGAAACGGAGGAAACGGCGGTGGGTGGTGCTGGAAGCCGCCGTGGTGGTGGGCGCCGGGTTGATTCTGCGGGAGCATGGGGTTGGCGTGGGCCTGGCCCTCGGCGGCGTACGACGACGTGATGCTGTCAATGACTGACTGGGCCTTTTCGTGGCCAATTTCTGCAGACGAGGTGTCAGATTTGCTACTTTTGCCTTGCTTGCGACGTTCTCTCGCTCGAGCGGGGAGGGTTGGGGGGGGGAACAAACGTTGGTAGTAGTCGACGACGTTGCGGAGGTGGTTGCGGCCCGAGTTGTGAGCTTTGCGCACGCTCATCGAGTCGTGTGTCAGGTAGACATCGCAGTAGTCGCCTGGATGGGAAGAAGAAAGAGTCTTTTGGTTAGGTTTTTTCGTGTTTTGCGTCGCATGGGGACAGATTCGGGTCCGGGGAGGGGAGAAGCTTACAAAAGACTGGGAGATACTAGTCAGCGGAAATGATGCGTAATTAACACACAGGTACAGGATGGCATTGGGGACTCACATTTCGGCATCGTGGCGGTATTAGAGGCGTTCGCGATGCGGGATACGGACTTGAGGTTGAAGCTGGCTGGCTGTCGCGCGACGAGATCAAAAAGTCCTAGGCATCGGCGCCCCACACGTGATTTTGACACCGGTACTTGTCCTTTGGCAGGTAATTCCGGCAAAATACAAGTACCCGAGCTACAACTGCAGCGCAAGCTCATGATTGGTGCACCTCCAAAGCCCCTGACAGGCGAAGCCACATTGACGCCAGAAGCCAGCAACAGCACTACCTAACGTACCTTGAAGGGGGGGGCTTGATTTTTGGCCAACGCGACACCTTGTCAGTTTCCGTAATCCTCGAACGTGAACACTTTCCATCTCAACCAACGACGACGGGACGCAGGGTCGACTTGCTTTCTGCCAATTGACGAAAATAAGGGCAACTAAAGAAGCAAAAGAAAAAAACGAAAGAGGAACCACACACAACACACAATGGCCGTCGCTTCCAGATCGCTGCAGTGGCTCTGCAGCCTGCTCATGCTGCTGGGCGTCGCCACCGCGCTCAAGTTTGAGATGCCCGCGCACACGGGCGGCGAGAGCCACCGTAAGGAGCGCTGCATCCGTAATTTCGTCAACCGCGACACCATGGTGGCCGTCAAGTCGGTCGTGGGCGGCTACAAGGGCGACGGGATGGTGGTCAACATTCACGTACGTGCAGAGGCAAAATACCATGGGGGGAAAGACCTTGATTGGAGGCTCCGGGAAGGACAGAGACTAATGGTGGCTTGATAGATTCGCGATGCGCTCGGCAACGAGTACGGTCGTCCTCGGGACGTGGTTGGCGAGAACCGCGTCGTCTTCACCTCGCACTCGGACGCCTCCTTTGACGTCTGCTACGAGAATCTCTTTTCCGGATGTACGTGGCTGTCTACAATAACAAAAAACAAAAAATCATTCTCCATGGTGACCAAATGAAAAAATTGCTAACACGCAACACACACACACACAGCCCACCGCCCCTCCCCCTCAACCCGCGACATTGAGCTCGACGTTGAGATTGGCGCAGACGCGCGCGACTGGTCTGCCGTGCAGGCCAACGAGAAGCTCAAGCCCGTCGAGGCGGAGCTGCGCCGTATCGAGGAGATGACGGCCGAGGTAGTGCGCGAGATGGAGTACCTGCGCACGCGCGAGCAGAAGCTGCGCGACACAAACGAGAGCACGAATACCCGCGTCAAGTGGTTCGGCATCGGCACCACCTGGCTGCTGATTGGTCTCTGGGCCTGGCAGATTATGTACCTGCGTGCGTATTTCCGCTCCAAGCACCTGATTTAAAGGGGTGTGGGGTGGATGACAGCTGAGGGAGAGATGTTGAGTTTGGAGGGAGGGGGAAAAAAACTGGCTGGATGGAGGGCTCAAATGTGTAAGAGATGAGGACTTGGTGGTTTTTGGCATGCGGATGGGATGGCGTTTTGAAATTCATCATGACGGTTTCACGCAATCTGGAGGTGAGAGACGAAAAAGAAGGGGTGAATGGGGTGGAAAGATGGCTGGCGGCGAGGATATGTCGTCTGTCGTAAACTATACAATGCCAGCTAGCTGGTGGATAATACAGATACTCTACACAGATGATCTGACACGGGGATCGTCATTTTCTCCTTTGACTTATATAATGGTCCTGACGTGACGAGGCAGGCGCTTACTCCAAGCCGATATACTTCTTCTCTTGGACAATTCCTACCAGGCCGTGATGTCCTCTCGACGGCTATTTTGAAGCGCCTTTTCTTGCGAGGCCCGCAGGGCCCGGCATGCTCGTCCGGGAAGATGAAGCTCTCCCGCGCACAATCATTATAACTCGAAAAACATATTCACAACCAGCATCAGGCCCGGCGCCTTTTGTGAATAATAAAAGCCCTCGATCTGAGCCCTATTCAGCGTGCCTGGCCGAGGTTGAAAAGGACAAAAGACTACAAAGGGTATCGATTCCGGACAACAGACCTTTCTTTGATAGGCATGCCCGTTAGTATCTCGCTTCTGTTCGCAGCCAAGCTCGCTTATTAGCCCTTGTTCCATCGGCCCATTACCGCTGAACCTTTCAGGCTCCCGACGAAAAGCCATGGTCAAGGCTACCATTTCTCTCTTCGAATCCTATCGACTCTTAATTTTGTCGACAATTAGATCCCGGACTGGCCCAAAGTATCAAAGGAAAAAGCTCATCTTTTGACAGCCAGTGGGCTCCTTGTCAGGATCAAAGCCTCGTTGGGTAGGTAGCCTATGCATACCAACGGTTGATATTAAACGGGAACAGTCCTGTCCAATGCATGTAACTGGGTACTTTGGGTCGAAAACACGATACATGAATCCCCCTTGTACCAAAGGAACCTACCCATGCCCGTCCACAAGGTTTCGCAAATCATGCGATACGCTCCGCCTATCCTTCCTTCATCCACAACAACCACTACATCGACAGCCGAGCCCCAACTTTCAAACATCTCGGCAAATCCTCATTCTCTGCTTTTTTCATATGCAAAGAAAATGGACCATTTTATATTGGTTCTACTCAGTCATCTCCAAGTAGAGAGGACTGCCAGAAAATAATAGCTAGCTAGTCATTGTCGTCCCAGACATCAAGTGCTCACTATGGCAAGACCCTTGGACCAGACTAATTTAACTCCAAAAGAAGCAACTTGACCTAGCGTGTCAAACTCGTGATATGTCGTCGTCATGTGGCTTCTCTATCTGTAGTCTAGAGATGCAAAAATGGAGATGTTATTACGACTTGTCTGTATTGTTTTCGCCGTATAAATCTCAGTGTGTGAAAATGTACGAGAGAAGATAATCGAGCAGTCGAGGTAAAAATGCTTGGTTAAACGCGTAAATTGGGATAGATTATGAAAAAAATGTCTCTCTTTCCCCTTCCGCCATCCCCGGACCATGACTCCATGGTAATCATTCTTGCTTTTGCCATTTCTTCTTTCCCGTCCTACCCACGCCAATCGTCTCGGCACTACCTACAGACCTTTTATAGTCCCATTCTCGCAACCTCCCTTCTTGTCTGTCCGTCCTCTGCGCCTCTCTCTTTCTCTCTTTCTTCTCTCCTTCACAACCTCATCGCCATCGTCTCGTTCTCGCCTCTTCCAAAACCCCACCCCAACCACATTAGCAACCATGAAGTTCCTCGCCGCCCTCATCCTCCTCGTCGCCTCAATCGCCACCGCGCAGGACAAGACCTGCGAGGCCGATTACATAGTCACCCGCTGCCTCCAGACCGAAAACGACAAAGTATGTTCCCCCCCTGCCTCCTTCCATCTACTTGTCACGCAGAATTCATCAGCCAACCCCCTCTTCTACAAGGTCACCGCCTGCAACCAAACCGATTTTAACTGTCTCTGCGCATCCTACCAAGCCATTGCCACGTATGTCTTCCTCTTCTACTTCTCCTCTGCTTCCCATGGTCCCCAAATTGAACTTTGGAAAAAAAAACCCAGCTGCTACAACAATTGCCCCAACGACGCCCGCGCCCCTTCTGCTCGCGCCCAAGTTGCCGCCTACTGCCGCAACCCCCTCACCACCACCGCCGCCGCCGCTGCACCTTCATCATCAACTTCTTCTGCTTCTTCCTCTACATACTCTTCATCGGTTGGCCTCGCGACCGATATTGACGGACCGACGCCAACGACCAGCACGGGCTTTGTCAACGGCACGCCCACAAGCGACAGCGCGACGCACAAGAATTGCGCCGGTGTGGTGCTCTTTGTAGCTGGTATCGCTGGAATTCTTGCTTTACCGTAAAATTTTTGTTTCAAAAGTGACAAAATCTAGAGCTGTTGTTCTCTTTTTCGATAATTCTGGCCCCAGACATGGTGTGCGAAGCTTGGCTTGGAGAAGACCTTTGTACTGCCCATGGGAGGGGTGAGCGTCCTTACAATGCCTACAATTCTGTCTCATACTTGGCCTGTTCAATCAATTGATCTATCACTTGTTTATTGAGAAACGCAGTAAGCCTGGCGCTTGCTACTTCATCGTGCTACTGCGTGCTGACATGCTTACCCAAGTGCACAGCGCGCTTACACACCGTAAGCCAACAGCTTCTTAACCTCACTACGTAACACGCGTAGCTCCAGGTAACACTCATCACACAAAATCACATCACATCACACAGAAGCACATCTGTCAACAAAAGCTGTTCTTATTGTCGATCCAATCGGTATCTATCATACAGCAAGTTGTCAACGCGCAAATCATACAACGCCTCCACTTGCCCGCCTGTGTCCAGGCTCGCGTGGCAATCCGAATCAACCAATTTTTGCCCCTCATGCTTCTCTGCATGTCCAGTTGTTGTGAGAATGTACCATTCTCTCAAAGTTTCTACAGGAAGAAAACAAATAAACAAAAACAAGAGCTCGAAACGCGCCAATCCCTCTCCGAAAATGCCAAAATAAACGCCGGTGAATCCACGCTCCAGAAATCCATGGTCCAGTTCCCATAACTATGTGTTTTTGAGCGTTGCGCATCGTACGCAGGTTTAATAATAATGTAGGGTGTGAACGCGACTAAAATCGAATATCGTAGTAAAAACAGGGTGTTGAGAAGATAGAGTGGTGACTGTACAGTCTGGTGGTAGCAGTTGCTACACACGTCGAGACTTTCGCTGCTTTGTATTGTTTTGCTTCATCGAACCCATGAAAGTGACGTGCTTGGAGTCGTCTTTGCGAAGTCTGACGGTACCGGAGCCACGGCGAAGGGCGCGAGGCTCATGCTCCTCATCAATGGCAATCTCGGCAACGTCAGAGACAGAGTCTGCTTCCATATGGTCGCTAGCCTCAGAGACGGACGAGCCCTCATCAGAGTCGTCGTACTCTCCGTCGTCGCTGACTAGTGACGGCGCATTGTTGCTCACCAAGGTGTTGGGGCTGAGGTTGTCTTCGCGCATCGGCATGTCATCATCTGACAGCCCAACGTGGGATGCCGATGACGAGCGAGGCGGCGACACAAAGTCAATGTGGGCAGGACGGCCCTTGGAGCTGGGCGGCCTCGCCATCGGCGTAGGAGAGCTGTGCGCCGGCATGCGCATAACAACCGATGTGCGGACAGTAGCAGGATCGCCACCAATCCGAGGCAGCGGACCGTCAGTATCAGATTCGTCTCCAGAAGCCTCGTCCAAGGACATCTTGGTTTTGGCATCAGTCACAATATCGCCGAGATTGCCTTTGAATTTTTTGTCCTGCATGAACTTGGACAGGTAGGGAGTGTCGGCAGCAGCCTTGAAATTGTCGGTCTTCTTCTTTTGCAATTTTATGGCACGACTGGCAGTAGCCTTGGGTTGAGGGTACAACTTGAGAGCATCGGCAATTCTGCTGCGCAGAGCCGCGTAGGCCTCCTGGTCGGTGAGATCATGGGCAGCAAAGGGGTGCACAAAGGCCGAGATTGGTCCAGCAGGAGCGGGCTTGTCGTCGATGGGGGTGGAGACGCTGTTGGTGCGCGGCTCGGGAGCGGCATCAATAGCCTGGCCACTTTGAACAGCAGCCTCCTCATGGCTCTTGAAGTCGCGCTTGTGGGCGATGCGGCAGTGGTTGATGAAGCCTTGGGTACTGGAAAAGTTTTCGCGGTTGCAGTCAAGGCAAACAAGTTTGACAGTTTGTCCATCGGAGCGCTTAAGGATACAAGGACCGGCCTTGTCCTTTGGCTGAGGGTATCCGCTAGAGAGGGAATGCAGACGTTGGCCGGACATGGCACGGTTGGGACGACCCTTGCCGACGGTGGTCTCTGTAAAGCTGTTGCGCGTGGTGCGTCCTTCGGCGAATGAGGCGCGTGCAGCGGCAAAGTCAGCGGTAAACTGCCACTCAGGTTGCATTCCGTCAAAAGACGGGTCGGGAATCAGCCACTTGGCGTAGTGGCGGGCATAAGGACCGTCGACAACGCCAAAAGGCGGCGCCCATTTGGGTGCAGGTTCGGCGGGGTGGTTGGCAAGGGCTGGCCCCTTTCCGTTGGTGACTTGAAGCATCTGATCGGGCGTTGGGCAATTGACAGGATACGGTATCAAGTGGCAACGGCGCAGCTGTTCGAGGGCAATCTGACATTTAGCAAGCTCCTGGTTAATGAGGCGCAGCTCGTCGTGTTTGAGCAGAATCTCGAGACCGAACTGGTGACGGATCTCGTCGCGGGCGCACTCGAGAGGATCTTGCTGGGCGTAGAGCATGTTGTCGTCGTGGGCACGTCTTTGACGCTTGGCGTGGGGTTCGGCATGGTCCAGCGACAGCGACTCGGCATCTCCGAGGCCGTGCAGCTTTCTTTTCAGAGGGTGCGTGTCGGGGGAGGAGGGATCGGAAGCCGTGGTGGGTGAAGGCGTCGGACGCTGGTGGGCGTGGGCGTAGGCACCGTGTGAGGTGTCTATCGACTGATCACAGCCCCTAGAATCCGAGCCCCAGAAACGAAACATGGAAGCGCCGTGTTGTGGGTGAATGCGACAAAGAAGACGGAACGCGCCGCTCTTGTCGCAAAGTCAGGCTTTGGAGTTGTCAGATGGTTTCGCGAACGGATGCGCGCGAAAAAGAAATTGATGACTAAGGCCACTAAATAAAGAGTAGGTGTGTGTGATGGAGTGTTGTGTCAAGTGTGGCGTGTGGCGTGTGGCGGGAGAGGTGTGAAGGACAAAAGCGGAGACGGTGCTGCCTGGTGCTGACGTAACGTAAAGGCGCAACGAGATTGGACAGAAGCCAAGGGCGTACGTTGGCGGGTGTCACTGATGAGCGAAAGTGGCTCCGTCCTGAAAGTGGAAAAGGCGTGTTTTGAGGCACAGGCCAGGCAAGTGGCACAGTGGCAACAGTGGATGCGCACGCAGGTGGGAGCTGCCTAGCAGGCTGGCTGGCGTAAGAAAAATGGCAGAGTCAGAGAGGGAAACTGGGCGAGAGCGAGAGAATGGGAGGGAAAGGTGCTGTTTGCGGCGGACGCGACAGCGCAGACGTTGAGAGTAGAGGGCAGAGAGGAAAAATGAAGACCAGGAAAACAGAGAGGAGATCGAGCGCTAACGAAAGCCTCGAGTCAAATTTTCTGGCGACAAAAATGAAGGCGAAGAAGAATAAATTATTAGGGAGGAAGATGCCGGGGCAGGAGGGTGGTGAGAGTGAGGAGAATGAGGGAGGGAGAAGGCAGAGCAGGTGGCGATGGGCAGGCGAGAAAGGAGGACGGGGGAGGGAGCTGGGAGGGAGGGAGAGGATGAGACTTGAGAGGCAAGGAGAGAGGTATGACTGGCGGGCGTGTATCCCCGTACCAGAAGGACGGTTTAGGTTTGGGGGTCTCAGGCTGGTAGCGGACAGCTTGAAATGCAGGCGGCGAGCTAACAGGAGCGAACAAGCACTACCAGGTACCTAGGAGGTTGCCTGGAGCAGCGGAGCTTGAATGGCAGTTGCAGTTGTTGGCAGGCATGGCAGGCAGCCAGGGAGGCATTGGCAGCGCAGCTCCTTCCTGCAAGGTGTTACATGAGGCCGGGGCGCGGAGGTGGACCAAAAAGGCCACGCTGCAGCCTATCACCAGGGACGCCTGGGTAGCTTGACTGGGATACGGGCGAGAGAAGAGTGCGACAAGGAAAAAAAGATGGGTTTCGCTTGTAGTAGAAAATGGGCCCAATGACGGTGACGGTGACTTGGCCTCCAGCGCCGCAGCTTGCGTGTCTGCACTTGCAGTTAAGAATGCTGTTTGGATGCTTTTACTGGTTGTTACTCTCGTACTGCAACCCTGATGCGAGGGCCTCCGAAGCATATCGAAGCATATCAACTTAATATTCCTTGTTCTCTGTTTCTTTTCTTTCTTACTTTTTTCCCTCTTTTAGCCAACCAAGCTCGGGAGCAAACTACCAATACAATTTTACTTTTTCCAGTTCCTTTGGTGGTGGAGTGGATTCACAACCTCACAGTGTTTGCTGCTGTGACGCCCGCCCAAGCCGCCCGCCCGTTGCCAGCCAAAGATAAGCCGTTGATGCCGCTGAATTGCGCCATGCCCGCCCTTCGATCTGCCGTTCACAGATGAATAAAGGCAATAAACGCCAAAGAAATATGAGCACAGTGTCACTCTACACGCCTGGTAGCAAAGGATTCGCGACCCCGTCTCCACGGGGATGATGCAAGCACTTTGCGTGATATCAAGATGAAAAGGAATATAGATAGATAGATGGGCCAGCCTCAGTCAGATCGGCCTGCGACAAGGGACGCCATTATGTGATAAAAAAAACGCCCCGTCGTCTCGACACTGTATGACGCCGCCAGCGGATCCAACGGCGAATGCACTGCGCAAAGCACGTTGTGTTTATTGAGGGAGAAAATCAACAACAAAACGTCGACTCATGTACCCTCCTCGTTGAAATGAAACAATCTCGCATTGCGGCATCATGTCCACAGCTTCAGCTACACCAAAAAAATAAATGGCATCGCGGCGCAAAGCTCTAATCTAGAACTTTCGAAACTTCAAGAGCAATGCTGCACAGTGGGCATCATCAACCTTGTTTTTCTTGTTGCCTCTCTTCTCTCTACCTAGCTCCCCAGCATGCACACACTTTATTACTTTTAAGGCGACAGATACGGTTTCACCTTTCCTTTCAGATGCCACCCTGAACCCCCGACGCCCCAACTTTCGGCCCCCTTTGACTTGACTATTTGTTTGGCTGTCTCTCATTATGCAATTCCTGATACATGGACGGACCCTGAGCATTATGATAGTGGTGACTGCGCTTTATTATTACTTGCATGTGCGCGAGTCTACGTGTTGTTGTAGATGCCGCTGCTCACCACCCGCCATCATCATCATCCGGTCCTCCCCTCCTCAGAATTTGAGGCTTCCTTTTTTT
>NW_007930846.1:515431-585379 GCF_000280675.1 Beauveria bassiana ARSEF 2860
TTTTTTTTTTTTTTTTTCTAGCAGCTTTCTCCTAAGCTTCGCTAGCTTCCGGTGAGCTCTTTTTGCTTCTCTTCTCCACGCCCGCTATTAGCTAGCTCCGAGCTTTTGGTTCCTCTGTCCGCTGCAACTCTACTCCATCCTGACTGCCAGATTGGCGCAGCGCTAGTGGAAAACGCTAAGATGCTCTCTCCACTCTCCACTCTCCCTGCTCCGGCCTCGAGCCTCTCTATTCTTATTATTACGACTGCCGGGGGCACATGAAATCTACTCGTAATCAGCACCAGATTCGTAACTAGACTTTTCCTATCTTCTATTTAATCTACCTTCTTCCGGCAAAGCAGGTCACCAGTCGAGTAAAGTAATTGTGTTACCGGCAGCTGCCATTTGCCGTGATTCGTCCCTCTGCAATATGCCACTGTGGCTTCTTCTTGTTCAACAGCCTGCTTGGTGCGACGGGCTCGGTGACCACCTATATTATATTCCGTAATAAATAGCGTCGTACATGCCTCTCAGCCAGAGTCCCGACTAGGAGTTTTATGAGAATAAATGCGCCAGGTCACTGCGCCACACAGCTGGTGGCATTTTCTAGTCTTCCACAGACGGTGCCATTTTTTTCTTCTCTGGTGCACTGTGGCTGCAGCGAGTGGTTCGGATTTGTACGCCAGCGTCATGTCAACTCGCTTGCTGTAGCGTCGTATCGTCGCAACGAGCTATCAAGTCAGAAGGTGCTTGGGAAGATAGTGATGCTGCGAAATATTGGAGTTACGAAGGCATCATTTCGTGCACTGTTTCCCTTTCCCCATCTTGCTCGCATGGCCAGTACTCTGTGCTGCCTGCAGGAGAAATATCGTCCACAGCAGGGATTGACTGGACTTATGCACCCACGCGCTCGTAGCTCAGATCAAATTATTGCACCTCAACTAGACCAGGCCACAATCTAACCACGTTTATTTAAATAGACCACCGAAGGAAGTAGTCGAGCGACACAAGCAGATTTCCATGCCGCAGCCTCGAAAATACCTCGGCCAACTCGAGAATTTCTGCTGGTAACGCGCTACCCTACATCCATCGACTACCCCCACTTTACTACCGATGTTATCGATAATCCGATGTTATCGATACGGACCGATGCTTTTTATCGTCTATCCGACTATTTAGAACAGACGACTCTTCTAGCTACCAACCAAACCTCGCCCAAACACTTTGTCTAGCTCAAGGGCACTCTCGACACCATGCCCGCTGCCGAAGCGAATCACGCCTCCAAAAAGCGCAAACCCTCCACCTCCATCGCTAACCCTGCCGCCTCCAAGAAACCTCGGCACCCTCCGAGCGACAGCTTGCCCCCCGGACCAGCGCACGACTCTCCGCTCTGCGCGCCGCACGCGCCCATCCTGCATGAACTCGGCGCAAAGTACGACGTGCTGCCCGCGTCCGTCATTTCCTCGACGCCGATCCGCAAGCGCTTGGTGCACATTACGACGCATCTGCTGGGAGGAGCAGGTGGTGGTGGTGGCGATGGGAGAAAGAAGCCCCGCGTGGTGCTGCTACACGCGCGCGCGACAGAGGTCTGCAAGATGATTTCGGTGGCGGAAAAATGCAAGAGGCTGTTGGAGGAGCAGGGAGAGGCGACGTGGTACCAGTATAATCAGCTGTTTGACGTGTCGCGGGCGGACGCGGAGCGGGCAACGAGGAAAAGAGAGAAGAGGAAGAAGAAGGAGCAAGTGGTGGAGGAGACGGTGCTGCATGTGAAGGAAGGGGAGAAGGAAGAGGAGGAGAAGGAGGAGGAGGAGGAGGAGGAGGAAGAGGATGGGGACGAAAGTGATGCGTTCGAGACGATGCAGTCGAGGTTCGAAAAGGCGGTGCTACCGCCCGCGCCAGACAGGACGACCAAGTCGTTGCGCATATTCTTGTCGACAGCGGCCATTCCGGAACTGAAAGCGAAAGATGGTGTGACCGTGCAGACGAGTGGAAAGTGACGTGGAGCAAACAAGGAAAACGGGCTGGTGGAGTTTGTAACTGAATAGGAAATGCATTCATGGCGTTGGGCATACATACTACTTGGCATTGACACATTTGATCATGATTTTGATACCCAATATAATGGAATCTCGATTTTTCTACTTTTTCAATCGCTTGTTTTTCGCTATTGAGTTGACTCTTATACAAGCATTCATGGATATGTCCAAAAAGGATGTCATATAGACACGATTCAAAAAACAACGCCGACAGTCACACATGGCTTATATAGTGCAGCAACACACATTTCACATCTTTTCCACTCAAACCACCAACGCAGTCACAACCAGCATCCATTGTCCATTCATCTTCTGGTCTGTCCAAGCTTGGGCCCGCCGACCTGTTTTTAATGGCCGCCCTTTTGCTTCTTGGACGTGTCCATGATGCGCAGGACAAAGTTGACGACGACGGCGAGCAGCAGGATAATGGCCAGCACCGTGGGCCCGAAGCGGTCGTCGAAGCCGGCCTGGCCGCGAACGCGTATCGACTTGGCGCGCCAATGATACGTGACGAGGGCGTATATCATGGTGAGCATGGCGACGGCGGTGAAGAGAAACGCCGAGATAAAGGCAACGCGGTCGCCAAAGTTGAGCATGCCAATGGCGAGGGCGCCGATGATGACGGTGAAGTTTAGCCATGAGAGAAAGGTGCGCTCGTTGGCGAAGAAGACCTTGGGCTCGACGCGAGTGGGCAGCGCGATGCGCTTGCCTGCAGGAGGGGAGGGGATATTAGCTGAGGGGTTGCGTGGGCAGTGGTGATTTCTGGGGGGGGACGACGACGTACCGGGCGCGGTTTGGAGCAGAGGCTGAGAAGACATGATTGGCGCGGTTGCGGAGGATGGAAGTATGTGTCAAAAATGCTCGATTGTTCGATGTAATTGGCGTTGTGCGTGGTTTTGGAAGCGTTGCCTCGTCGAGTCGTCGTGTGGAACGAAGTCGGGGAGATGGACGAAAACAGTCGCTTATGACGGGTGGTCCTTCAATAGAACAAGTCAGGCAGCGTCTTTGGGACTGTTCGCCGCCAGCACGCTACAATTGAATGTTTCGTTCTAGAGCCCAACAGAGAGGCAGACAATTGTCACAGACGAGAGGATTAACAAAAAAAGAGGCTTCCTCGAAGCTCTCTCTAACTACTTTGCAGACTATGGCGACCGAGAACGACCAAGTCGTGCCCCACTGTTAGGTGGTTCGGTATAGCTAAGCTCTGCTTCCTTGAGGCCGCCTCGCACTGGTAAAGGCACGTGGGGTCCTTGGTTGGCTGTCAGTCACGTGAGCCACGCCGGTGGCTGAAGAGGCCAAAGCCTGGGAATGGGCTGCCAAGGGGCGAGCTAGCATTTTGTGGCGGAAGCAGCATTCTAACGGGATCATATAGCAAAGTTTTGTTTTTCCCCTTGAGCTGGGTGAGGTTGTGAAAGTATGCTCTGGTGGTTGTGTTTTGGTGGTACTATCGGGTCTCGGACTGTGTTATGTGGCTACCGATCTGTCTATTGACACTGGTAACTACGACTACAGGTCAATAGCATATGCGTCTGCAAGCCGGTCAATACATATTGTCATTCAGATAATTTATTCTTAGACAATGTCAATGTAATGTAGGTTAGTTTATTTTCATAATTCCGTTTTGAATCCGCATCTTGTGCAACACATGCAGCGGGCCGCCCCCTCGTCCAATCGTTATCGATGCGGCACCACCAATAAGTTGCCCGGTGCGCCAACAAAACAGAGCCCGCCCAAACACAAACAAACCCCCCATCGCCCAAACAACTCCCAACCAACCAATCCCACGCGCCAGCCCTCCCTTCCCCCCTTCGCGTGCAGCCTACCTAAATACCTGCCAGACGTTTGTTCCCCATCCTGACGCAGAAGCCTTGCCGTTTTTTCCTTTGCGTATCCTCATTGACGATAGCCACGACGTTTTCCTCTAGTCTCCCCCTCCCCCCGCCGCCTCGCACACACCACATTGCAGTCAAACGGCCGACTCCCAGTGACGCAACTCGTCAGCCACGGACGCTTTCTCAACGCACGCGACAGTATCCTAGAACCCGTGCAAAATGTCTACACCGGTATGAGGTCCTAACATGGAGGGGTTGTGGGAGATGCACCCTCGTCATTGCTACGACGCCCCTTTTGCTAACATGCACCTCGTTCGCAGCCCGTCGCCTTCAACCGCCTGAAGCAGATTGCCACCGATGTACGCTCAAATATACTTGCCATAGCTCACGACGGAGATTCCCAACATACCGGAAAGTGCGCCTACTAACTCGCGCGATAGGTGTGCAATAGCTCTATTGGCAACGCCGAGTTTTACGATCACTCCAAGACGGAGCAATGGAACTCGAACATAATTGTAAGAAGCCCACATATGAAAGACCCTTGTCGATCGATCTCGGAATGCATTGCTCGCGGCTGCTTCGGTTCTCTTCTTTCTTGCTAAGATTGTGTAAACAGAACTCGATGCTCAAGGCTGTCATCTCGGAATCGACCCCCCAGGGTGCCGGCGCCCCCTCGTTTAAGTTTGCCTGCAACAGCACCATTGTGCAGCACCTGGTGCCGACATCGTCGCTCAGCAAAGCGCGGACAGGCGCGGACAGCAAGGACGCGCAGCAGCCGCACATTTCGACAAGCAGCGAGGCCCCGGCAGCGGCGACGGCGACGGACGGCAAGCCGCACGTAGGCCGCCGCGGAATGCACAGCGCAACAGGCGCGTACTGGGACGAGAAGAAGGACGGCATGTGGACATTCAAGTACGACGGCGGTGAGAGCAAGGGCATGGATGTGGTAATTATGCTCATCTGGGTTGCGATCTAAAGAAATAAGGGCTCGGTGATGGTGGTGCTCTTATTCCGAAACTACCGACTGGCTGCATCTGACTATTGAATCTGCGATCTTTTCTTGTTGCTCTCTTTCTCGTTTGGACATGGCAAGGAGTAGACAGGCTGTTGGTTTGGTTCATGAAGTATACCTATTCCTATCTTCAAATGTCTTTTACAACTATTGTGATTTGCGACGTGGCGCACGAAAGCATAAACAGCAGTGTACAGTCATGACCAGTTTACCTAGGACATGCTTGGATTCCAAGTTGCTAATTTCTATTGACATTCTGTTGAAATGGACACTGACGTGCTGGCGTGTGATACGTGGCGATTGGACGGCGGAGCACAAAGGTTGGCATTGGGCAGCTAGCTTAGGCCAATCTCGCGAGATGAAGCCGCCTCGACGGGCGGACAAGTTTGTTGTCTGCCCCAGTCACTAAAAGGTTGACTACGTAGACAGTGGAGATATGCATCTTGCCATTACTGATGCGGCCTGGTAGTGACAAGAGTGACGGCGCGTGAATGGTTAGGAAGCGTAGTGTGAGGGGTCTCAGGTTGGTAGGTCCCGTGTTGATGGAGAAGAGGGACCATTTTTGCCAATGGCCGTGACATCGAAAATAGTCCGGTGCTAAATGGGGACGACGGGGGTTGCTGTCAGAATCAACTCTTGAAGTGGAGATGAGAAAGTAAATGATGGATTGCGAGAGAGACCCTCGGATGAGGTCTCGAGTGGGAGCTTCATGGGATGACGTATGAGTAGACTTCGTTTCGTTCTTGTGCTTGGGTGGGATGGCTGGTCACGCGCGGCTGCGTGGCAGCATGTCTGTCTCGGCACCAAGAACTAAATAGGTGGGCAAACGGATAACCCAGGGTCTCGGAACTTGAGCCTCAAAACGTGGCATCAAAGCACCTCCAACACATGCATGCACACACACAAGACACAACACACACGCTGAGTTCTTTTGTATTTTCAATCTCGGCCGTGGTTTTTTCGTAAAAGTCTTTGGACCCCGAAAAAGATGCTTTGGATCGACGGGAAGATGAGAGGGATCCAAGAGCCGTGGACGAATGAGAAGAGAGGTTATGACGCAAAAGTTGGGGCTGCTGAGCTTGAACAACTCCACTTGTAGTCCACGCCACGCACGATCTTGAGCAACTCGGCCATGTAGCTTGCCAAGTTGCCATCGCAGTGAGCGGAAAATGATTACGGTTTGGTGAGGTCGTAGTGGGTCAGGTACATAGGTTGGTACTGGTACTGATGCTGATACTGGATGTCGCAAACGAAAGTCATGCCCTCGAAATGCATCAGTTTGAGGGTCGAAGATGAAGACAAGAGCGAGGTACGATTGAAAAATACACATGTCCATGACTAAAAGTGAGGTGGTGGCTACAATGCACTACTGCATGATTTTATTTCTGCAACGAGACGCAGACTGCGAGGTACTAAAATTGGCATCTCTCTGGGCGGTGTCGCCGTGCTGAAGACAGAACCTCCACCCATCCACACCTTTTGTCTCTCGCGCCTCGGTCCCAGTTCGCCGTCTTCTCCGTATGGGTACCTGGGCAAAAAAAAGGGAAAAGACAAAATTCAGGGTCCGCGTTTCTCGCCTCCGTTGCACTTCTCTCCGAACCCTGTTTCCGTCTTCATACCAGATTATGAAAGCTTCTTGACCGCTTCCCCATATCAGCCCCCGTCATACATATCGTCATCTCATCACACATAAGAGTCCTCGCGCAAAACCCATCGTGACAAACCCTCTGATTGCCACACTTTTTCCGACAAGGCATTGTACGACGCGAGGCGGACCAGCTTGGACAGCTTTCGCGTCTCCCTACCCGCCCAAACCCCCGGTTTCTCCACGAACAACCAAAAGTCGCCTTTGTTCGGTGACCGAAGCGTCACCCGACAATCCAACGACGCCCACATCATATAAACCAGCTGGCAGCCTGACACGAAACCTCGCCCTTTTTCAAATCTGACCCCGCACCGTACCCTTACTCCTTCACCCTCCCCGGCCATCCATCAACAACAACAACCGCCGCCATGGTCCAGTGGCTCGCCAACCCCACGACGCACGCCCAGCGTACCACCACCACCCCCCGCGATGCCCTCCTCGCCAAGCGTCCCGCCCGCCGCGGCTATTCCGTCACCGACTTCCAGGGCGATGCCGTCCCTTTCGATATCCTCGCCGCCTTGCAATCCGTCTCCCTTGGCGGCGGCTCCACTACCACGCCCGTCACGCCCTCACCGTCTTCCTCCTCCTCCTCCGCCGCGCACGTTCCCACCGAGGCTAGCATCCCCGAAAACGCCGTCCTGCTCACCGCCTCCTCCACCACCGCGTCGTCCTCGGCGGCGGCTGCGGCTGCGGCGGGGCGGAGGCCAGAGTTGAAAAAGAAGAAGCCCCCGCGGCGATCTTACTCGGCGACGGACAAGGAGCCTGAAGACGCCGTGCTCGCACCCAACCAGCCCCGGCCGTCGCCGCACGCTGCGCCCGGCGTCGTCGGACTGCTCGACCTCCCGCCCGAGCTCCACTACGCGCTGCTCGACTTTCTCGACCCCATTGATGCCGTGTGCCTCGGGCTCGCCCACCGCCAGCTGTACACGATTCACCGCCGCAAAAATAGCCGCGTCCCGCTGAGCAGCCGCTACGACGGGCCCAACGATTTGGAGTGGGTGTGGCGCGGCGTCCGGCATCATCTGAATCACCGCGGCAACAGCAGCAGCAGCAACAGCAGCAGCAGCAGCAGCAGCCATCGTCGTAAACTGGAACAGACGTCGTCGTCGTCGTCGCGAGATAATGATGACCCCCCCGCCGCGGCGCTCGACAAGCTCCGCGTCAAGGGCCAGGTATACTGCCGCAAGTGCGGCATCGCTCGCTGCGAGCTCCACCGCCACATTAGGAGCTGGATGGGCGACGGCTACCAGTACTGCGAGATTACGGAGCGCTTTGGCCGACCGGCGCCCGACGGCGCCAAGTCGTACTGCTTCATGAGCTCACCAAAGGACAGGCGCCGCTGCGGCAGGCACAGCGCGCTGAAAGCCAGCAGCAGCAGCGGCAGCGGCAGCCCAACGGCATCAACAACGCCCGCGACGACACCACCCGCGGTGGACGCGTCTACAACGACGCTGTGGGCGTGAATTGTCGGCAAACCCCGTTGGACGGTGGGCGTTTTGAGCGGAAAAGAATATGTGTGTATATATCACGCCATGATGTTGCTGGGTTGTGTTTTCGAAAGGGGCTTTTTTCTTTTTCTTCTTTGGAATTAGGCGTCGGGAGGTGTATTTTCTTTTTCCTTCCAAGGGGGGGAAAATAAAGCTGTATCGGGATGAGTTGTGGCATTTTTCTGAACAAACACATGGCGCTACTATATAATAGAACGACCCTTTATAATTAAACAACGAGTTAAGACTTGGAGAAAAAAAAAGTCATAAATAAATTCTACACATCAACTACTTTGTACGACCAAATAAAGATTCGTTGTTGCAACATCTTGCATCAAGCGAATGTCTTGTAAGTGTGGTGGCACTCACTACCCAACCCGTTCGCATATGCAGCCACCACCACAACTACCCACCATCATCTCGAAAAAAAAAAAAAAAAAAAAAAAGCAAGGTCCCTCCCCTCCATGTCCTTGTAATGACTGGCCATCTTTTAGCAAAACATGCACCGCACTCCCGCGTCGTGGACCGTGGGCGTGAGCTGCAGCTAAGTGAAATGAAGACACCACCACCACCACCACGCCAACCACACAGGAACAAGGGGTCAGAAGCAGTGAGGGTAGTGGAGTCTACTGCTTAGTATCAAATAAGGCTGCGACTTTCATCTAAAAACATATCCGGTATGGTGTAGTGGCTAACATCGCTCGCTCTCAACAACAACTTGACGATCCGAGCAGCCCAGGGTTCGATTCCCTGTACCGGAGTAGAAATTTCCTTTTTTTGCCGTCGTTCTTGTCAGTTGCTACTTTTAGACTTTTCATTCAGTCCTGCTTGCTACATCTCTTTCTTTTCTTTTCATGAGGGACACGTTTTTTTCTTCTTCATGAATTGACAGGTTTAATAACACTCTTTCAACAGTGAATAGCTTCAAACTGTTGGAAAAAAAAAAGTATATACATGCAATAACCCAAATCGACGCCTGCTTTCCATTGTAAACCCAAAACCATGATCCAAAACGCCGTACCAATGATGATACACATTTGCACATGTACATGCACTTGCACACCTTTACTTGCTCATCCTAGTTTCTCGCTGGCCTTGAATATACCACCAGCCTTGATTGTGTTCGCCTCTGCCTCGCTAGGCTTTGGCTCCCCCAACGTCAACCCAAACTGCTTGAGCATTTCCTCCTTATTCTTTCGCTCCTGCTCCATCTGCTTTTTGCGCCTTTCCACCTCTTCCGGGCACCATTTCCCAACGCACGTGGGTGTTACCCAGTCGGTGCCGTCCGGACACTGGCCGTGGTCCTTGATCCAGCGGTCAATGCCCTCGACGAACCAGCCGCTCGTCGCGTCGGGCTCCTTCTTGGCGCCGCCGACGGGATACCCCAGCTTGAAGCTGTCGCTCGTGCAGCATTTTCCTTCGCGGTAGCGCCAGCTGAAGCAGTGGCGCTCCTTGCTGATGGGTTTGCTGGCTGTCTGTCGGCGGTAGCGTTGCCGCAGGTACCAGTCGCGCTCGTCGTCCGTCTTGAGCTTCTCGTAGGCCTCGGCGTCGACGTCGAGGCCCTCGGCGAGGCAGACGCGCGCGCAGGCCTCGACCGACTTGTGCGCGTGCTTCTCAATGACGTTGCGCCCGTCCTCGGGTTTGGCGAGGCAGCGCTGTTCGGCCAGGTTGTTCCACATGGGCCGCCGCGGCACCATGTTGGGCGCGACAAAGGCCTGGTAAATGTCGCGCAGCTGCAGCGGATCCGTCTTGGTCCGCGTCTGCTCGTACTGCCAGACGGCGCTAATTTCCTCCGAGTTCATGTGGTGCAGCGTAAAGAGCGGCTGGCACCAGTCCCGTGGGCTAAACGGGAGCGTGTTGGGCTTGTCGCCGTTGAACATGGGCGAGGCGCGGAGCACCGACACGGCAAGCTTGTCAATAACGTCGGCCAGAAGCGCATCGCCGCAGCAGGTGCGCATGGCCATTTCGTTGATTTCCTTGGCTGGAATCTCTTTGATGTGGGCTACTAGCCGCTCGAGAAGGACCCCAGAGATGGCGTAGCCAGTTCCTCCGTGAGCAAAGGGAAGATTGTTTAAGAATGCAATGCCGCCAACATAGACGTCCTCGGTCGCATTCATTCGCTTGTTGAGCCAATCGACGAGGTTGGACCACACAACGTAGGTATCGGCCTCGACAAAGACATACCACTTCATGCCGGGGCGCATCTCCCAGGTGCGCAGCATCATGTTGAGAAACTTGTACTTGTCGAGGTCCCAGCCTCCAGGCATGCCGGTGGTGCATTCTCTTTGCGAAATGGGACAGTCTTGCTGGGCCTGGTAGAGGAGGAACTCGGAGCGGTCGCTGCTGAGGATGTCTTCAACGCGGTCGAGGACGTTGTAGATGTGATATCTGCCAATTTGTTGTTCCTGATTCGTTAGCCTTGATGGTCAGTAATAGCTGTGGAGTGACAGCATACCAAGTCGGAAAAGAGCAAAAAGTCGGGGAGACATTGCAAGCTCGTGAGTAGCTGCGTGGGCATCTTGTCAAACGACTCGGTGGCGCCCGTCTTCATGACGGGCATAATGCCGTCTAAACTGGGGAAGCCCTGGCAGGGTTGACTGAAGTTCCAGTGCGGATGGACGGCGGCTTCTGTGCCATTTTGGTAGAGCGTGTTGTTGTAGACGCCGTGCTCAAAGTAGTTTGCAATATGGTCGTAGATGTAATGCGGGTAGTAACTGGCGTCTGGCAGCCGCGAGAGGCGGTAAAAGGAAAAGAAGAAGCATGTGCCGATGAAGGAGAGGATGATGGTCCGGAGATTGCGCGGCGGAAACGCAGGCGCCAAGAAGCGGGTAGGCTCGTGGGCTCCCATGTCTTTCAGACCCGCGGGCTGGTGATGGTGTAAATGGTGTTGATGTGGTTATAGCATGAAGCGACAAAGTGAGCAGCGTATCCAAGAAAACCAAAAAAAAAGGGGCAAGAATGAAGAATGTAGGGTAACCAGGGAATCGAACGATAATTTCGTCTCAGGATCTCAGGAGATAATGCGGGTGGAGGACAGCTGTTGGCGGTTTTGCCTTTTTACGAATTGATGAGACTCCAGTCTGGCTTAGCGCACGTTGGCACGCTGAGGAGCCCGGGCGACCACCCAAGTTTGTTTTTTCGTTACCGGGGTAAAGAGAGAAAGAAATGGTGAATACAAGAAGAAAGATGGACCAGATTGACGGAACTGTATTTGGCGAGGAAGGAGCCAAGAGTGCGAGAAATAAAGCGAATCGTCGAAGTGGGCGGGACAATGGACAAACGGGCGGTTATCAATGTTGGAGAAGATGTGCCACTCAATACTTCTAGGGAAAGAAAAAAAACTATGGAGAAATTCGTGCACGAAGACGTGTTCTTATGGCGAAAAATGATCCGGTGTTTATGAGCATCGACAAGCAGGCAAAGCAGGCAAAGAGATCAGCCATCTGGTTGTATCCGACCAAGCCACGGAGGGAAAGGCAGCGGGGGGGGCCACGGGGGGTGTGCGGGCAGGCGGATCATGATAGCACGGGCTTGCACGAGCTTGACCCCAGAATAGCAGGAAAAGAGAGGGGCGAGAAGGGGTTCGTGGCGAAGCGGCCGGATGTGGTTGGTCGATGGCGTTTGAAATGTGGCAAAGGTCAGGTTGAAAGATGGATGGAAATGAGGGGAAAAGGATGTAGCGGCATGCCTTGCCGATTTCTTTCTGTCAGGGACATTTTGTTTGGTATTGATTCGGCGTGCTTTGGCATGCCCCGAGGGAAAAACAACTAGGGCAACGGGACGAAGGAGAATAAAGGGACGGACGGGTAACTAGTTTCGGAGCAAGGAAGGATATGGGGGGAAATGGGGGGGGGGGGCCTTGACCCATCAACAAGGTTAATAAATCAAGGCAAAGAAAGGTCCTCGGACAAGATGAAGATTGTTGAACCAGAATAGTGGGTTTTGCATGCAGAGCACAGCTACGCAGGGGCTTATAAATTTTCTTTGCCAATCCGTAGATGAATTGTGATGCAAATGCCCTAGTTATTTAGTCAAGTATTGCAAAGATTTTGACCATGTTCCCTGACGTTTTTGAACGGATAAGCCGGCGCTCAACACGCCAACGCCACGCCTACCTATTGGACGCCCGACTCGAAACCCCCTCACGAAAAAGAAAATAAAAATAAAAACGCCACGGCGTATTAATAGTGCAAACCATAAAACATGTGAAATACTTGGGAAGATGGCTTTTAAAAGTAACCATTTCCGGCGGGGTTGGCGCTGCAGAAGCCGCCGATCACAAGTTTGTGGGCAGAAAAGAGCGCGCCTTGATGACGACGACGGCGGCGGCCTCAAGTTTCATTCGTGCGACGTGTTTATTATTACCCGCCCGCAGAATCTGCACTGATACTCTGCCCAGCGCATACATTCTTCATCTGCTTTATGCATGTCTGGCTCGCAATCTGGAAAAAAAAAAATTAATGAGTCGTTCGCAAAGTTGCCGGTGCCGAATCGGATGATCTGCCATTCATCTCTCCGGTGGTCCAACTTCCCCTTGTTCCATCTTCCCGTGAAGGGGGGGGGGGGCGGGATGTGACACGCGCGGGGGGGTGTTTTTTTTTGACATGGCTAGATTACGCTGTCACGTAAAAATGTCTTTTTACTGTGTAGTGAGTATCTAGCACGTGTAAGAACGAATATATATGCATTCCAACATATCTGAGCGACTTGACAGTGTTACTTGACAACAAAGAGACATTGCATAGGAGAGACGCTGTAGGGACCATGTCAGAAAACACCCCCCTGCCGCGTACGGGTACTTGCCAGTTTCCCCCGCCGTCCCTCTAAATACCTAGCTCTTACTAGTTACAACCAAACTAAATACTACGGACATGCTCCGACCCGAATGATTTATAAAACTTGTAACTTGATCCGTACCACTCCTTTGTTTATGCGCTTTCCCGAGTAATGGCCTCGCGGTCTCGCCCTGGTCCTCAGGAGCCAGACTAATGCAAAGTTTGCCGCGCTAGATACAAAGTTTACATCTAACAAAACGCTGACAGGAATTCCACGCCGCGCCGCGCCCCCCCAGCAACTGGGCTAGGTACATAGTCCGTCCAATGTCTCACTGCGCTATCCAAAGCCCATTACGGTTATATCCGTAGTTTTTTCAGCTGTTCCTGCTATTTCTTATGCTTCCAAAAAAAAAAAAAAACTCCATATATATCGAGAATCAATGGGGATAATTCTAGCACTCGTACGCCAGTATAAATGTTTGCTTGAAGAAACCAGCCTAGACCGTTCTGTGTGACCCTATTCAACGTAAAATGTCGAGCTTACACCCTCAAAAGCCGTAATCTTGCCCCCAAACGTCTTGGCATCTCCAAAGTACCTCAACCTGTACTCGCCGTCCGCCGCCCACTCCTCCACCTCCCACTCCAGTGTCACCTCACTCGTGCCGCGCAAGGCCGACAGCCGTTTCCAGCGAAACGCGAGCGCCCAGTCCGAGTCGTCGCGCACCGTCGTCCACTCGGCCCCGGACCCGGACCCGGACCCGGCCTCCGCAGTTCTGCGCTCGACGGCCGCGTACGTCTGCTCCAGACGTAGGTTGTTGCGCGGGTTGGCGCCGACGAAGCGCGCCGTCACCGTCTCGCCCCGCCGGAACCGCGTCTTGCCCACGTCTTTGCTGATGCTGCCGTACGGGCCCGACCACGTCCGGTCGTACACGACGCCGGTGATGAAGCTCACGGCCTTGAGGCTATTATCCGGCGGTAGTCGGCGCACTTTGCGGCCGGCGCGCGGCGTCGCGTGCGTGGCCTTGAGGTAGTGCAGCGTCTCCAACGTACGATTGATGTACGCCGACAACGTGTGCGCGCCGTACAGTGTCGAGGCGCCTTCATAACGTTGGATACTGATTTATTAGCTTTGTAACATGGATGCGCCATCGTTCAACACTCACTTGTACTCTTGCTCCGTAGTAATGTAATGCGTGTAGCTGTTGCTGGGAGCGCCAATCACCACAATCGGCTCCTGGCCGGCCAAGTCCTCCTTCATCTGCTCCTTGCTCTGCGCTGCAACGGCCTCCTTCCAGCGTCTTCCCGCCATCGTCGTAGCCTCTCCCGGGCTGACCACGATCAAGAGCTGGCCAACGCGAAACGTCTGCACGTCGACAATGTTGGGCGTCCATTCATACGGCCGCCCCACCTCTCCCACGTCCAGAATGATGGGCTTGGGATGCTGGCAGTCCATCTGCTCCTGGCTAGGCGGTTTGAGCAGCCAGCGCACGACGCGCCAGATGGGAGAGGAATTCGTCATGTTGCTGCCGTGTTGAATGAGGTCAAAGTGCCCCGGCTCGTCGCTCGTTCCGCCTCCGAATGAGTATCCCAAAGCGGCCGGGCACGTCCGAGCCGCGGTGCCATTGGTAAGTACAAATTCGTATCCAGCCATGTCGTGAAACTCGTGCACCGCCTTGACGCCTACGCCTCTGACATTGTTCGTCTTCTCGTTGAGCTCCTTGTACACGCTCATGGCGCCCTCAACCTGCAACCGAGCAATCTCGTAACAAGACGACGCTCCGTAATCATTCTTGAGGAAAAGAGGTCCGCGGCTGCGGCAGAACCCAGGACGTCCGTCGCTGCAGCTACTAGTCTTGAAGTCGCAAGGCTCACCCGTGTCTTCGCAGTATGCACCAAGAACATTCGGGCTTGCGTCTCCCATGTTGGCTTGCGAGAAGCCAGCCACAAAGTCGTCCGTCTCGCCGCTTCCGCCACGGACCTGACGCTCGAAGAGGTCTGCTGCGAGTCCCTTGTTATCGCCCGTAATCAGAGTATTATTGGCCTGCATCGAAGTGCCGTGCGTGGGGAACCATGTAAGCACGCCGATATTTTTACCATCAGCCTCTCTCTGGAACTTGAGAACCGTGATATCCTTTTCGACGGAGCCGTCGTCTTCCGTGCTAATGTTGTAGCGCGCTCGCTCCTCTTCAGGATTTGCGTGGTAAGAAAATAGACTGCGGTTGATGTTGGCACCGAAAATCTTGGTCTTGCCGACGCTGAGAGTACCTGCAGCGAGGCTCTCATGCGCCCGCTGGATGGACAGCAGGCAACCGTCTACAATGGCCTGGTAGCTCTGCTTATCGAAACCCTTGCTTGTGATTTGCGGCAGCAAGTAATTCACCCAGGCTCCGGGACCAGAGTGTGAATGCGTGGCGGTCACTGCCAGGTTGTCGTGATTATACATGGAATATCCTGGGCCAAGCTTTTGCAGGCCATAGAGAATGCCAAACCGAACAGCAGTATCGCCAGACTGGGTATCGAGGACGAGGTAGATGAACCGATCCTTGGGATTATCAAGATCGCCAACAATAAAAGCACGCGAGTATAGACGCTGGCGTAAGCCGCTGCCGATCTGATTGGTGTCCGCATAGCCCATCATGTTGAGCTCAACGACAGGGCCGGTAATGTCGGCTTTGCCCACGCCCAGTAAATAGCGGTCCGTCTCATGGGGAGCAGGGAGGTCAGCGAGAGGCTCATCAGTATCCTCAAACTCATAAACTCCCCAGTCCCCTAATCGCGACCACGGGCGCAAGTCGGTGGATGTGCCAAACAGGCGGAGAGTAGCGATGACGCACGCAACAGCCAGGACGAGAAAGATCATGCAGTAGCCGCATCGTGAGAAACGCGACGTGCGATGCTTCACCAACGGTTTCTCAAGTCTTTTGAGGCCTCCCTTCTGAGGCCTGGACTTGCTGGCGCTGGCCGGCGGTGCCATGGTGGCTGGGTTCAAAACGTGCGGGAGCTGCTCATGAGTGTACGGGTATAAAAGGGCGAAGAAAAAGGATGAGGGTGACGGCGCGATCAAGCGAGAAAGAGGTTACAAAGAGAGCTTCAGACCAGCTGCAAGCTCCTCCAAATCATACGTGATAGTTTCGTGAGTGCACAGCCTGACGTTGTCACGCCCATAGCCGATACGCGGCCAGTTTCGTGTTTGAAGTGTCAGACTAGATGCGGACTGGCGCGCCAGCTGGCGCTTTGGTGGGGGCGCCAAAGAATGAGTAGTCTCAGCACGAGAAAACAAACAGAATACAACAACATGTCAAGCACCTACATCAGCACGAAATTTGTCGATAGCAATGAGAGACGAAGATGACAACAGGCAGACAAGCATCTACATCAGCACAAAATGTGTCGGTAGCGATGGGAGGCTACTTGCGCTACCTATTCACCAGCATTCAGTGGACGCAGCTTGGCAGCCTCCACGCCGCCCAACCTGTCGACAATAGCAGCCCTTGAACGATTTCGCAGGGCGTAAAACCATATCTTGACTCAAAGTAAGCGCTTCACTGACAGCCGCTGCAACAGCGCAGAGCAGCCGAACTGGCCCGTCCCGCTATCATGATCACCAAACCGCAGACGAGCCTTTTCCGATGGACAGGATCGCTCGGATGAACCAGTTCCGGTTACAAATCATTGACAAGCTTATCTTTACTTGAACATCTTCCATAGCGCGATCTCTCCATCCACAGCCAATGACCAGCATCGACTCCGTCACGCATCGCTGCACCAAGTGAAGCACGTCACCGCATGGCTCCGCAGAAAGGCCACCTATCTAGTATCCACCGCCACGACTCGGCTGGGCATAGCGCTGTGGTCGTTGCGCGTTGACGAATAGTACTTGCAGATTTCGTCTTATGATCCGCATACTGAGCATCGAGAATACCGTTTGATCTTGGCCTCGGAGCGCCATCACTGGCTGGCCCTCGCCGGCCTCGCTAGAGCTGCGCGCATTACCCATACCCTTGGTCCGCACCGAGAATGATTCCATGCATCCTAGACTCGCTGAAACGGCGGAAAAGGGACAAGTACGTGCGTGTCACTCGTACGATTAGCCCAAGCCGAAATCGACACCAGGATCAAGGTGGCGGGGTATCGCAGTGCGTCCGGCCGTCCCGCACTAGCCCTATAATCAATCTATTACGAAATGCAGCTTATCTTTATTTTCCTACAAGAAACATTTAACTTTGCAATTATTGCATTGCACATCTGCCAGCTGCATCACGTCAATTGAGCAAATTCTGTGGCCGTCCCGGATCTGTCCTCGGAGCTCCGCCGCGGGGCGCAAGCAAAAATTGGAAACACCATAGTGGTGCGCAGTGACAACTGATCACCTGAGCAAAACAACTCAAGAAGACAAAATGGGGGAGCAAAGAAAGGGCGAGCATCGCCCAATACAGACCAGCGCCGTCATTGTTCTCAACGCCTCGAAGCGCCCGATTACCCGGCCTCCGTCGCCGCCGACGCCGTCCGTGGTACCTGCCGATACGACGGCACCGTTCACGGAGTCGCCCGAGCCATTTCAACTGGCGGGCCAGCATATTCCATATAGATCACATACCCCATATACAGCATCGCAAAGCCCCCAGGATACGGGAACTTTTGCAGAAGACGAGGGCAAAAAAGAGGTGCGCTTGCGCGATGGCCTGCATGTGCTCAACACAGAGGCGCTCGCGCTAGCCAACCTCACACAGCTATACGAGACGGATGCCTTTGCGCAAAACGGCTTCCACAAGGCGGTGGAAGCCATCACGCGGCAGGGCACGACCAACAGCAAGCTGGTGATTGTTGGCGTCGGCAAGTCGGGGCTGATTGGCAAGAAGCTGGTGGCGACATTTCAGAGCCTGGCGGTGCGCGCCGTCTTCTTGCACCCGACCGAGGCCCTCCACGGCGACCTGGGCATCGTGGGCCCCGACGATACGCTCCTATTCATCACGTACTCGGGCTCGACGCAGGAGCTGCTGGCCGTGCTCCCGCACCTGGACGAGTCGCTGCCGACGATCCTCATGACGTCGCACACGCGACCCGATGCCTGCGAGTTTATCAAGCGACGGCCCGGCACCATTCTCGTGCCGGCGCCCGTCCATGAGCCGGAGCGCGTCTCGTTTGGCGTGTCCGCGCCGACGACGTCGACGACTGCAGCCCTCGCCCTCGGCGACGCGCTGGCCATGACGGCCGCGCACGAGCTGCATCCCGACGTCGCGGCCGCTTTTGCCAAGAACCATCCCGGTGGCGCTATTGGTGTCGCCGCCGTCGCATTGTCATCGTCATCATCATCGTCGTCGTCGTCGTCGTCGTCGTCGGCCAAAAAGGTGCTGGTGCCCCCGCAGGCCGTCACGCTGCGGCAAATCGCCGTTGGCTGGGACCACATCCACGACGCCAGCCATCTTCGCGGCGACAGCCCGGCGGCGAGCCTGCTGCGGGCGGGCTACGCCTCCAAGCACGGCTGGGTGCGGGTGGGCGAGGACATTGCGGCCCCGCGCCGGCTGCGCGGCCTGCGCGACGATGACCTCTTCCAACCCTTGGGCAAGCTGCGCAGCGGCGGCGGCGGCCTGCTCGTCTCGTGCCACGACTTGCTGGCCATGTCGGCCGAGACGACGGTGCGGCAAGCCCGCGATATTCTGCGTGGAACAATCGGTGGTGAGGACGAAGGCGGAGATGCCGCTGCGGCCAGCAGCAGCAGCAGCGCGGATGGCGAGGCAGAAGGCGCGGCGACGTCGGCTGTGATTGCAGTGACGGAGAATGGGCGCATCTACGGCGTGCTCGAGGTGGCGCAGGTGCTGGAGCACCGGGATTAGAGTCGGGCGTCTTGTTTGCGGAAGAATAGTGCATTGGTCATTATCGGGCCGGCAACAGTCCCATATGACGATGCCGTATCGTCACGGCGTGGCGTTGATCTTGCGCTGGCTCTGTTCTGTTCGCTCGCGTATATATTTAGCATCGATATGTTGCATTCTAGCGATGATGCATTGGATTTATTTGTGTTTACGGTTTCTTTTTATTCTACCGGGTAGATTCGATGCCCGAGGTTGGCTGGAAAACAGCGTGCGGCTCGCGCCGCTGGATAGTCATGCTGCACACGGAACTAGAAGGGAGGTAAACGGGCCAAGAGCCCTTGGATTCGTTTTAATAAAAGAAATCTCCTCTTTGCTTGACATATTTGACAGAAAGGCAAGCTCGAATCAATTAGAGTTAAGACTACGACTGGAGACGGACGGGTTACTTTTGTCTTTGCCTTGTACCGCCGAATAGTGTCGAATCTGAGAGCGGCGACTGCGCAAGCGCGCGCGATGTGGTTTTTGAACATTGGAAAGATTGGTTAGCTTACCTCTTTTCATTTGCTTTGCTAGCTGTCTCAATTTCTGTCCCGTCGACGCATGTAATCGCCAACTACCCCGAGCTGAGTAGGCCAAGAAAGCCCTGCCGGACTCGCTTCTGACGAACAATCAAAATGAAATGTTTCCCAGGTTAAAGAAGAAAGGATATATATATATATATATATATAATAGGTGACCGGAATACGATGGAGACTCTGCTTTGGCCTTGTAGCACTTGTTTTTGACGGAAACGTAATGTTAAAGCTGGACCCTTGTTTTATCTACCAGCCTTTGCCTGCCAAGGACTGATTGGCTGGTTGTTGGACGAACAGGCAAACGGTTTTTTGGTCGTTATCGTGAGGAGCTATTTGGAAAGCCGGGGGAGAAGGGAAAAAAGGAAAATAGCAAAAAAAAGCACAAAATGGAAAACATGTGCCATGGTGGTATTGGTGGTGGCGGCGGTTGGGGGCGGAGCGGGGACCGGCGGTATCGTGAGACCTGCACAAACGGGGCTCGTCCTTGTGGTGGTGGTGGTGGTGGTGCAGTGGTGTGCGGCTGAAAAGGGCAGTTCCTCCGTCACAAGAGAATCTTTTTTAGAAGCGCCCTTGCTCTCGTCATTTTCATCCTTTTCTTTTTTTTTTTTTTTTAGAAATTAAAGACATTGTTTCGCCATTACATGGGTGACGGGATATGATGAAGCTCATCGGGTGTATAATATGAGGAAAATAAACGAGATGAAGAGAAGTCGTCAGTTACAGCGAAAAGACGACAATTTTTTTTTGCTGTAAAAGTATGAATAGATATTGTAGGTTACAGTTTGCAGCTAAAAAATGGCCCTTTCGCACATGAAATCCCTGGTGTAGGTACTAGTCAGCCCATTGTTTGATGCAATATACATTGCCGACATGCGCAAGGCCGTTTGTATTGTGCACTTGCGGGGCATCGATACTGTCAACTTTTGGGGGGAGGGGGGAATTGTAGTAATCATGGCATATCGAGCACCGTTTATCTTTTACGACGCAGGGTGTCGGGCACAGAGAGAATACGCCGAGACCGGGACAAGATTAGCAATTTCTTTTCTTTTCTTTTCTTTTTTCTTTTGGCATCGGCTCAAATTCCCGTGCCTAATTACACAGTGACACTGCATTGCAGGAAGTGGGTGGGATTCTCGTCGTAATCGAGATGAAAGAGGACAAGTACAACGGCAGGTGCTCGCGTGACCCCTCCAAGGGACCCTGTTTGTCGACCAAGGGTCCTTTTGGACATGAATCTTTCTTGCCAATTGATAAGTGGTTGGTCACAACACGCACGAGGCAAGGACTTTTCTCATTGTTGTCGCGAGCACGCAAGCGATTCCCTGCTAATGTGGCGCAAACGGCCGCACGAATAATGAAGATGGAGTAAAATCCCCCACTACACTTTTCCGCAAGTCATAATTTTTTTTTGGAAGTACTGGTTCGGGATAGTGGTTTTGGCTGTCGGGCTATTACTCCGTAGTAGGCGCCACTTGTAGATTGCAGATATGGGGCAGTGGGTGGACGGAGCAGTGGAGGGCGCCGAAACGAGACACCGACTTGCAGCAGAGATGATACAAGACTCATTCCAGAAAAAAAAAACACAAGAAGCCACTGATGAGCTGATGCATGGACAAGTGGCACGACGAGGAGCAACGAGAGCTTGGGAGAGTGGGGGCGATGGCACAGGGTCGTGTGCTCTCCTGCCGGAAAAAGGGTCCCGGAGGGATAGCTGCGAGATGTGCACAAGGCTCGTGGGACAACTGGCGAGGTGCAGAGAAAAGGAAGGGATTTGCTTGAAGCATTTTCAGACATCATGTTTACGGCGGTGGCTTGCTGCGGCGCGAACCGGGGAAACGGTGCCGTGATTTGAACCCTGCATGACGGGCTCGCAAAGGAATGATGCGGAGAGAAGGAGGGCTCGTTGGCGCGGGGAACGGCATTGCGTCACGCAGCATGTCATTTCTTGAGATTTTTTTTCTTTTGGAATTGCTGTCGAAACTGCTGTTCATGACATGTCATTTTGGAAAAAGCGACTGACTTTTTGCCAATTCCGCGGGCTAGGTCGAGGGCTTTGATGAGAACCGCAATGGGATTAAAGCGCTCTGCGGATGTTGTTCAAGTTGGGACCGAGAACGCTAAGCCAGGCTGAAGCTAGGTGTGATGGCCCTGATGGGCACGAGGGATTGAATGGCGGAGCTTGGGCGGTGGAATCGGCCTAGCAGGTGAATTTGAATTTGTATTCTTCTCCTTTTATTACTATTATTCCTTTTTTATTTTTTAATTCAATAGCGTAGTGCGAGGTCGAGGTCGAGGTCGAGGTCGAGGCCGCCGAGGTTGCATGCGGGCTGGTTGGTGGTTATGCAAGAAGCATGTACGGCATGGCGGGCGTGCGTGAGACTGGGAGGTGGTCGCGTGACCGGGCGATGGAATGTCACAGTAGGCCACGGGATTGAAGCCGGGATCTAGACAGGCAGTTTGCTTTTTCCCTAGTTTTCTGTCTTTTAATGGAAAACCGAGGTAGGTGTGTGAGGAGTGGTGATTTGGTGAAGAGCTTGTCGCGGACAAGGTTACTCATTTCAGTCACCGAACGATGGAGACGGGCCGGAAAATAGTTGAGAAAATGAAGCCAAGAAAAACAAAAGTAATAGAGAATAGAAAGGATAGGAAGACTGTCATGATAGGGAAAAGGTCCAAGAGAAAAAGAGAGGGGCAGAAGACTGATGCCAGGTGCATGGGCCCGCATGGGGGGTCGCACTTGCATGGCATGGGGTTGTCGAGATGACTGGGCGGGGGCAAAGGCAATGGTGCAAGGCTTGCCTGCAGTCACGTCGCATTGCATGAACATGGCCAAGAGGAGGCGGAACTTGTGAGAATTCAGCAAAGTCGGCAGTAATGAAGTAATGATGGAATGTTATACTATCAAGATGTTGGTGTGGATGAGTGGACAGTGAGACGGGGGGTTAGCTGGCGGGAGGTGGTGGGTATGAACGGGCATTGTGTCGATCATATAGTATCCCTAGTGAAAGTAATTGATGAGATGGTGGATGAATGAATGGTGAGTTAAATAGATGGATGGATCAAATGGATAGAGGCGAATCTGCAGGCAGGCCGGATTGTGGACAGACTGGGTCTCTGGAGTCTGCAGGACGAGGGCTGCCAAGCTGCTTTGGGGAGAGGGGAGCTGTGGTGGATTCGAGGACGGCCCCTCCGGTTCTCCATTCAACCAAGTGGTGGTGGACAAGACAAGCGAGTACATTTTGACTTATTTTTTTCATTCTAATTTTTTTCGAGGGGGGGGGGGGAGTATTTCGACTTATATATCGTCAGATGTCGGATCGTCGGGGTGGCAGAATTGGTCGGAAGTCGGTAAATGGCAAGGTTGCACAAGGCGTTTGCTAGCGGGAAATGCTTTCAATCTCTTCTTGTTTTCTTTTTTTCGGATCGAGGCCACAGGTGAGGCGAGGGCGGAAGATGGCCGTTGCGGGGACCGAGGAATCGATGACTGATCGAGATGGTCATGTCGGAAGGAAATGAAACGAATTGATGGATTGCAGCGAGGTGGCAAAGCATTGTGCATGTTGGTGCGCCGATGAAATGTAAATGTATGAAATCGAAAAGTCCATATACCACATTGACCGCCTGCATGAGGGGTAGATGCATAGTATTGGCATTGGCCTACACAACTGGATTACTCGGTTATACTTGAAACGAGGCCGTTGATTCTAGTTCGTGATTCGCACCAAATGTATAAACTTTCTCATATACACTTGTTTTCTTCCTTTTCAGAACCATTGCAAAATGACCAATGGCGGCAACGGCCCAGCCACGTTGGGTTGGCTGTGAGTGGTCCATCAAGGCTTACAGGGGGCAAAGGGGAAGCGAACAAGAGAGATCCACCACAAGGAAAAGAAGGCCCCTGCTAGCGTCATCCAGAAGTCCGGATTTGCCCAGTGGTTGCAGCCGAGGACCAAGAAGAATGCACTATGCCAGACTATGACTAGGGCCAAGTTTGTCACTGCCATACTGGTAGTCTGTAATCTACAGGCTGCAACATGCAGCATGCAGGTAGCAAGCAGCATGCAGCAGCAGGCAATCGAGGCCGCCCATCAACTAACGGTCCACTTGAGCTTGTCGAGGCCCAGACCCCCAACAATCCCCCACCAGGGCGTGCTTCTGCATCATTACGAGATCAATGTAACCAAGGACGAGCCTGTGACGAGACTGTGAGTTTCTCCTTTTCCATTGAAAAAATCAATATTGGTTCTGTGCGTATCATGTGCAAATGTCAACGACGGCTATTAACCCACATGTCAGTACTCCGTACTCACGGGTTATCTTTGGTCAGAAATGAACCACGATAGCTGATAACGTTGAACGAATCAAAACACGCAAAAATCAATCATGAATGATACTGCACTAGTTACAAAAAACTGCACAACAACACGGACCCTTGTTAGTTCTGGCACCAGTACAAGTTCTCTTTTTTTTCCTCGAGCGCATGGGTAATAATGCCTGTGTCCATGCTCCACCCGTTGGCGCCCTCGGTGCCTCAACCAGCGGTCCAGCACTAAAACGTCGTTCCGACTCTGCCTGCCCGTCTGTCCCTCTTGATGCCGTGCTGTTGGCGACTTTTAGCATCATGCCAAACACGCCAACCTGGCCTGATATTTCAACGACAGTCAACTTCACAATTGAACGAGAAAAGAAAAGATCTGCTTGGAAAATACCATTTACAGTACAGTACAACCAATTGACCTGATCTCACACCCCCTCCCATCGTTAGCCATCGTACGTCTCCCTTGTCGTAGCCACACCCTATTCTTACGCTAATATTAAAAGCCTTCCAGGGTCCCCCCCTCCACTCAAGGCCAACTCCAAAAAATCGTTTCCAAGTCTTGCCCAACAGCCTTTTCGTTTGCCTCTTCTTCTTCTTCTTCTCCGTCCCTTTCCTCTCGTCCCTTATTTTCCTCTCCTTCTCCTTCCTTTTCGTACTCTATTCACTCCGAAATTTCCATCTCCCTTCGTCCCAATCTCCTTTTCAATCGACGATTACACTCTTCCTCGCCCGTTTGTTTCCCTCTCGCTGGCCTCTTTGCCTATTTTCGCATTACAACTGTTGGGCGCCTCGACTGTCGCTGTCTCACTTGCCATCCAGAGACACTGTTTCGGTCAATTGATTGTCTCGATCCCTACGACCTTCAAAATACAACCATCTACCACTTCTGGCTCGTCTCGCCGGTGTCGGTCGTTGCGCTGTCACGGCCCTCTTCAACGCTCCCCGCGGCACCACTTGCACCATTCTGCGCGCGCGCCAAACTACCAACTACCGGCTTTGTGCACCACCTCGCTCGCCTCCGTCGCCACATTGCCGACCAACTCTTTTTTTGACTTTATCCCCCGCCTAGCTCTACTCGTCATCTCGATCGTCATCTTCTCTCCCCTCTACTACTCCTTATTTTTCTTCTTCTCTACTCTCCATCAAATTCGTCAACGCCTCATCCATACCCTGCCTCCCAAACCTTGGCCGCATCCCTGCAAACGCCCACCAGCCAGCCCACTTGTGACGGCACTGCCATAGCTACAACCCATCAACCTGAGCTTTGCTGCGCCCAAACCCGCCTCGACGACGACGACGACTGCGACTGAAATTTACATTCCATCCACCGGGCATTGGCCCCCTCAACCACGCACCGCAGCCTTTCACCTCTTCTGCCCCCGCCATGAAGTACGGCGAGCAGCTCGAGCGTGAGTCGGCTCCCCAATGGAGTCTCCGTACGTTCACTTTCCTTTGCGCGACTGTGTGTTGGGCCCGTTGTCGGCTTTTTTGTTTTTTATCTTTTATTACAAGAAGACATTGTCTAACAATCCTCCAGACAACCTCGACTACAACTCCCTCAAGCACGAAATTAAAATGCACACCACCCGCGATCAGGCTACCGCCATGACCATTCCTGGCTACGAGGATCCCGCTCTCGCAAAGTTTGAAAACGCCCTCTTTGCCGAGCTCTGCCGCCAGCACGACCGTGTCGACCTCTTTGTCACGAGCAAAGCCGACGAAATTCTGCGTCGAATGGGTATGCTTCTCCTTGTCATCTAGACTCTATTACTGTAGTTTCACACTAACATGGACAGAACACTTACAAGCCAGCACAACCCGGTGGATCTCAAAATACGACCAAGAAGCCCCGTCTCACAATCTCGCCATGAAGCGCCAACGCCGCTTTGCCAAATACGAGCGCGAGCTTCTCAACTGTGGTGACGACATTTATGCCCTCGAGCGCTTCTGCAAGGCCCAGGTTACGGCCTTTCGGAAAATTCTCAAAAAATACAAGGTATGCACCACACCACACCACACATCACACAACGCATCACTCAGCACTCTACACACCACACACCACACAAAATCTCGCACAACGCATCACACAACACGCACCGCACACCACACATCACACATCACACATCCATTACACTTACCTTGACCTACGCCTTGATCTATCCGCCTCGCTTGCACTTGTACCATTCAATTGGGTCCGCCTGACTTACCTACCCAGAAATGGACCGGCTCAACTGCCCTGCAAGCCCGCTTCAACGATCAGGTTCTCGGCAGCCTCAAGAGCTTCACCCGCCGCGACTTTGCCCCCCTCCGCCAGCGTCACTCAGACATTCTCGCCGCCCTCCGCCGCGCCGCCCCCGCCGTCAGCGAGCCCAGCTCACCTTCTTCCGTAGAGCTGCCTCCCTCGCCCGCTAGCACCGCCCGCCGCGTCTCCCGCGTCAACTTTGAGCCCCTACCCCCGGCCGCCAGTTCCGCCTCCCCGCAACACAAGTACTGGAACGAGTACGATGACGGAAGCGATGCCGGAGCCGACGAAGATGACGCCTACGCCATCTACGTCAACCCCGACGACGATGCCGCCTTTCCCGGCATCGGCTACGTCAACTCCATCGTCACCATGCCCTACCACAAAATCCGCGGCTGGTTCAAGCTTCGCGATGAGCACCCCCGTCGACCTCTTCTCCCTAACCGGGGCCGTGCGGGCTCCGACAGCTACTCGTCCACCGCCCACACCGAATCCGACCACGAAGCCGGCTACTCGAGCTCCGACGCCCTGCTCCCCACCGCCGGCTACACCACCCACTACGCGACTTTTCCCAGTATCAACGAGCAGCACATCCGCCGGTACCGCGAGCGCGTGCTGTCCTGGGGCACCGTTGCCTGCTTTGCCGTCGCCTACATCCTCATGGGCGTCGCCGCCATACTTATCTCAACAGGCAGACGGAGACTCCGCGTTGAGGTCGACGTTGGCGTGACCGTCGGCGTCATGATGAGCCTGTGCTTCTCCTGCGCGGGGCTCGGCATGACGTTGCACCGTCAGGATGAGCTGGCTTTCATCACCCGTCTCGCCGTGTGGCTGTCATTTACAGCCTCATGTTTGATTAACGGCATGCTCTTGATTCTGGTCGTGGGCAACACGCCGTGAGTGCATGTGGTGATGATGATTGAAGTGTGACGGCTATGGGCCGTTGTACACCAATTCTTGGTAATATCGTCACGACTACTTTGCTGTACTACACCAACTCTTGATTATATCCTTGCGGCGCTCTGCTGTACACTGTTCGGCTACTCTGTCATGCTCGTGACGTTTGCATATTGTTGCGGGCGCCACTCTGTACACTTTTCTTGGTTCCACTGCTATGCTCACCACGTTTCGATGACATTTCGCACCTTTTCAGCGAAGTCTCACCAAACTCTTTCCTCGCCGCATTCCGCCAACCACGTCCCACCTTTTTTTCTCCTCATTTGATTACAGTTTGAATATTCATCACCCCCATTACCCCGTGGGGGACATGTGAACAGCGTTGTATGGGTTATCTTGGAGCTAGGCAGATCCTTTCTCGTTTGTTTTTGTTTTCCTCTTCTCCCACATAAACTGGCGTTTTTCTTGGGTGGCATATGCATGGCAAGCCGTGCTTGCATTTTAGTTTTGGAAAGTTGTTCTTGGGTAATATTCTTTTTTTCTGAAATGGGTCAATGAATAAATCAAAAGGCTGGGAAAATGGGAGATATCGTCGAGAAGCATGATGATCTTTCTTTTTTTTTAGTGATGCTCGGCAAATTCAGAAATGAAATAACTCCAGATTGCACACACACACAACATGTTTCTTCCTCGTAAGGTTGCAAAAGTTCCCGACAATCCCGCGCCTTCTGGCTCGTGCACCAAACATTCTGGAATAATCCAAAGAACGCGACATCCCACAGAAGCATGTCTCAGAAAGCCATGCAGCCCCCAAATTCTCAAATGTCCCAATCTGGAAAGTCCTTGACACTAGCATCGGAGCGCCCCCCCCATCATCCACCAGCCGATCTTCTACATACGTTTCCTCCTCTGCACGGCTGGCCCGCCGTCTGAGTCACTTTCCGCGAACCAGACAACTAAACCAACCGACCAACCAAACAAACCAACAAATCGTCATCTTTTTTTCTTGTTTTTAACCTCCCCCCCCAGCCCTCCTTTATCAAACCACCCACCTTCAATCCTTCCAACAACCCGAAACCCAGCCTGGCTCCTCACCACCCAAGGCCCCATCTACAATCTTCCATCCCTTCCTCACCTCCGTCTACCACGCCTTCTTTTCTTTTCTTTTTTTTCAAGGCTCGCTTCGCTCGACATGGGGCAGGAAAATCTAAAACTAACCACTTAAATTTTTTTTCATTGATAACTATACTTTGATGCGAAGGAAAAGAATGGCGCCTTTGGGGGCTGGGGGGTTATACAAAACATGGCTGCGTAGGGACAGTTGCGTGGGATGCGGCATCCAACTCGTCTGAAAATCTTGAACCGTAAAGAGGGCTTTTTTTGGTACAAGAAAAAAACATTTCTGAGCTGGTAGTGTGGAAACCCAGCGTGCAGTTCATTCCTCGTCGTCGTGGCTCTGGAGGTAGCATCATTTGGGTCACAAAAGCGTCTCTGTCCCATTCATAGCCAGCATGTCGGGGCAATGCACTCCGTTGCACAACGAGATTTGGCACATATTTTTTTTTGCCCTATATACCTTGCATAGACGCAGATACGCGGCCCAAGTCATGGCCATATCAGCAAGCATGCACAATTAGGAATAGATACAAGGCTTGCCGTGTCAAGGTCTGCAGTGACTCAGTGGTCTTCTATTACTTATACATTATATAAGGGCTTACGTGAATTCGTATTCACGACCCGTAGAGTACTAAATCTAAAACATAAACCAAAACTTGTAAATGAAAACCGCCACACATTCTTTTTTGCTGTCCCATGAAAGAAAGGCGCTTCAAAATACCTCGGCTCCGTAAATGACAAAAAGGTCGATAGACCTATATTTAGAAAACACAACAAGACGCAGAAACTTCTTAATAATCATCTCGCAAGAAAAGAGAGCAAAGTTACGGGCGTCCCCCGTACACCAACCGCCCCTCGCGCGTCCAGCCCTCATCCGCGTATCCCGGCGGCGGCGGTCCCACATGCCGCGGGTGCGCCTGGCTGCCGTGATACCCCCGCGGCCACGCATGCGCGTACTGCTCGTGCTCCTGCCCGTAGTGGTGTGACGGCGGCGGGCCCTGCTCATACTCGCGGCCGTAGCCAGGAGGCGGCGGGGGGTGGTGCTGATATGACGCATCGTGGCCCGAGCTCAGTGGCCGGCCGGGCATGGGCGCACTGCGGTGGTCGCCGGGGATGTAGTCGCTCGCGGACCGCCAGTGGTGAGGACGGGCGGGCGGGCCGTGCTGCGCGGCGCGCGGGAAGCGGACCTCAAACTGGGCGCTGATGGGCGGCAGAGATTGCGGGCCATGATGCGGCGGTCCGCCGCTGAGGGCGTAGGCGCCTTCGCTGCGCGCCGAGTGTGGCGACGACTCGTGGCCGTCCCAGCGGGCCGGTCCACCCGGCAGCTGCTGCTGGCCCGGATAGTACGAGTCGGGCGGCGACGCCGTTCCGTAATTGTAGCTGCCGCGGCGGTACTCGGGCGGCTGAATCCGCGGCACGACGACGTTGGGCGCGCGCGCAGCGGCCTGAGACGGCGGCTGCATCTCGCCGTACAACAGCGCAGACGCTAGCGGGGGCAGCTGCGCAGAGTCGGGGCGCGGCGGCCCGTACGGCGGCCCGCCGTGGACGAGGCGAGCGCGCTTGCCCGAGGGGCTCACAACGTCGTAGCTTTCCTCGCCCATGTAGTGGGCCTGGTGATGATGGTGGTGAGGTGGCGGCGGGTAGTATGCGCCTCCCCGACTCGCCGAGTAGACAGAGTCGCCGCGGGCAAAGTCGAGCGAATCGAGAGCCTTTCGCTTGGGCGTCCTGATGCCGCTGCCGCTGCTCGAGATGCGGCTCTGCCGACGCCCATTGCGAGAAGACTTGGAGCCGGCACCAGAGTCAGCTTCTACAATATCCGGGAGAAACTCAATCTCGGGCACCTGCGCCAAGAGTCCATCTTTGATTTCCTTGTGTAGGCGGTCGGCCACGTCGAGAATCGCCTCGGTCGTGTAGCCCGAAGCGACGCGTTGGATGAGCCACTCAGGCACGGCGGTACCTGCGGTGCTGCGAGCATCGTGAACGGCCGCGTCTTCGACAACGCCACCGCCACCGTTTTCGATGCGGCTCTGCTCACGCTTGCGCAGAGACAGCGTCCACATGCGGATGTAAGCGCCACTGCTCCGCTTCCTGTTTTCCTCGCTCCAAGCCTGCAGACGCATGATCTGCAGCTTGACGAGCTCCATCTGGTTGAGAGGATACGTTTTTGCATTGCGGTACCGGATGCGCTGGTAGTGCTTGCGGCAGTAGTACACCCACACATGCTTGGGGATACGCAGCGTGCACGCCTTGTTGCGTCCAAAGAGATGGGAAATGGCTTTGCGGAGCTGCGAGCCCGTGTCGCAGTCCTTGACAAACATGCAGTAGGCTTCCTGGTCCTGCTTCAGCGAAGCGCCATTTTCTGTCGCCCCGGAGCTGCGGCGCGAGCCCTCGGCAGGCTGTTCGACACTGGGCGGTAACGACGCACTTTCCGAAGTGATGGGCTGCGCGGCATGGCGTGGCATTCTGGCCACGGAGCATTGAGCGATATCTGGCGCGGATACGGTTCGTTTGTGCATTCTGGCCAAGTTGCTATTAGCTTGAAATGATCTGCTAAACGCCATTAGTATAGAACAATGATGCCTCGTTGAAACAAGCTGTTGAAACGCGAGTCGCCAGCGCCGGCTTGGCAACCTGTCAACAGCGCCTGCCTGGTAGATGGCATAGCATGCTCAGCCACCTGTAGGTCTCAAGTGCCCGGAACTGGGTCATCCTTTGCTGTCTTCGACGCGCTTGCCCTGTTTGGCAATTGCCAATCGGTTTCGTGGTGTTGGGACAGAATACTCACATTTCATCATCAGCCTGCGAAGTGGATTGCGAGTCTTCTTGGCCTGCCATGCGGTCGAGTGAATGACCCCTGCCGTGCAACGCCGCGCCATTCACGGATTGCAAAGCGGTGGCCGTTGTTCTTGAAGGGACACGCGAGTGTGATCTCGATTCAGATGAGGCATGGAGGGGCTGGCTGCTATGGCTGGCTGGAGCCAAGTTCCTTGGTTCATGCCCCCCATGTTCAGCATCACTTTGATCTGGAGAAATGAAGGGCCTGCAACTGTTAGCCAGTGCTGATGTCGAGAGACAGTTGACGCATACTTTGTGACTATTTTGTTAAGTAGTGTGGGTTTGCATCGCGGTGATCTAGTTCTCGTTAGGAACCATGTGCATGTTGAGCCCGTGATACGTACAATAGGATGCGAGATGGTATAGTGCGGGGAGAATGTGAGGCGGAGACTTCTGCCGAGCATATCGAGTCATTTCTTGAGCTGTTGTAAATACCATCCTCGCTCTCCGTTTCGTTGCGTCCATCGGCCTGATACGAAAACACAGAGCCCGACCGTGCTTTCGATTCCAGGGCCAGTTGGAGAGAGTATCCTCTCGCTCCCCAAAGCGACGAGTCCTGGCGAGGACTTCTTTCGTATTTTGCAGGCCCTAGTGTCCGCTCTGGCGATGGCGTAGGAAGCGCCGAAGAAGGTACTGTGTGGCCACTTTCCGTAATGGCCGGCGATGCAGATGCTCTTGAAGGTTTTGACGAGCTGCCGGATGCTGCTGTGTTGAGGAGCGAAGTCACATCCATTTTGACGCTGGGTCGAGGAGTGTGGAAGAAGCGTGTCGATGCAATATCCAAGAGAGATGAAACGATGTTACGGGTATCTGTGGTGACCAACTATATCCGAGTGTAATTAATTGTCGAGACTGAAGCTGAGAAATGTTGTCCAGCCTGGGCAATAGAAAAATAGGAGTGAAAAGGATAATGAAAGGGCAAAGAGAGCTTAGTGGCAGAGGCTGAAGTTGATAATCCACCGAGCTGACAGTGTACTGAAGAAAACCAGCATGCAAACAGCCAATATGCAGCACCGATATGGAACAAGGAACTGCTTGGTCAGAAACGGGCCATCCGACGTATTTGATGCGATCGGCGGGTGCCCAGGAGATCTCACGCACTGACTGCTAAATGGTCCCAGAGGAGATCGAAACAATCCGACCGCTTATGCACCAGTACGTCTGGGACGACAAGGGCGCAATAAAGGTTTCTGTATGCCCTACACGTGGATTGTTATTTCTTGCTCTGGGGCCCAGTCTTTGCAGGACCGAGCGAAACAAGACGGGCAGCGCTCTCCACAGCTTGAGCCACCAAGGTCTTGAAACAGTAGAAAGTGGCTATGCGTGACAAGGGTTTGGAGATGAAGTGGAAGGAGAGTGGAAGAAGGGATTAAAGGGCCCCTGTGCAGGCTATTTTTATCACCAGCACCGAGATTTGAGATGGGGTACCAGAGTCTCAGGCACTCTGAGACAGAATTGTCACGTCGAAGTGCAGCAGACAAGAGACAAATGTCCGTGGGCAATGGAGTAAAGAAACGAAGTGGTCAAAAACAAAACAGAAGAGCGTCGGGGAGGGAGGCTGAGGAATGGTGCAAAGTATATCCCTGTTCGTTCAAGGAATCAGTAGGATGGTCAGCCTCGCATAAGAATCAGTGGAATGATGAGTTTTTTCGATGTAAACTTCGTGGAGAAAGAGCATAGGAACACAACAAAGTGGGCCAGGCTCGGTTCTCGACTTGTGGTTGCAAGGACAGCGCTGACTTGTATAGCTTTGTGAGATGTGACTCGGGTAAGAGAGACAAGGGCTTTGTGCAATGCAGTGCCAACAGCATAGTTGATGAACCAGCACCAGCGCGGGAGGGTGGCTGCATAGCGGGAGACCATGGGCAGAGCGGAAACACTTTGACAGCACTAGTATTCCACCCCCAGCCGCAATGACCCTGGAGGGTAGGATGCGACACGCAGCAGAACGAAAAGTGCTCCTGTACCAGCTTGCAAGCTTGCCTGCCACATCATGAGCATGTAGCGGGGGTTCTCTAGCGATGACTCGCGGTAGTCGGCAGTTCGGGGAGCAGGGTACATCCCGGGAAAGCATCATTGATGTGGATCATTGTGAATACACGGGGGGGTTCGCTTCTAACCACTTGGTCTGTACCAGTATGATCTTTAGAGGAGCACGGACTCTTTGTATTCTCCAATCTCCTGCATCATCATGCGACGACGAGCGGTTAGAACTCGCAAAGAGCAGAACTGGGATGATGCAGGCAGACGAATCATGAAGACACAGATCAAGAAACGCTCAATCCCCGAGAATCGTCCTACATTGACGATGGCTGAAAGGGGCCAGGATTGCGCTGAAATGCCACAAGCCGCGCGGGCTGCTGGCGATGTGTGTTGCCATTGGGGGCGGAGACAAAGGGAGGGCGAGATGAACCTTGTGTTGTGATTTCCACGCATCGTACAGATTACAAACCCGAAAGCATACGGTCAGATGGTGCAGCTATCGGTGAATCTCACGAGCTGACCCACTGAGACTGCCCATACTCTTGCACATGGGACGTGGCCGAGGCGGGAAGAAGTTGGGCCAAGGGGCGTTGATAGGTTGCCACAGCAAGTTGGTCCAGGTAATCGCACCATGCGGCTGGGCCAAGTGGGAAGGGAGACGTTGAGCAGAAAGTTTACATTCGGAAATGTGTGGAACCAGGAACCATGCATGGATGCGTGGGGACAGAGTCGAGAGACTGATAATGTCGAAGAGTGCATCAGTGCAAGGCCATGGGGCCCCCTCCCCCGGCACCCTTACACGGCAAGTGGCCTGTGTGTATCCGTCCGGACCAAGAGAGGCTGTATAAAGCGTAAAAGAGTAGGGATGGTAGGTCAGCGTGCATCAGTGAGTTGGTCGACGTCCATCGCTCGGCCTCGTCCAACAATCCGTTTTGATGACTGCAGGTGAATCGAGACTAGCACCCAACTGGAACACCCCGTTGGCCAGTTTCAGAGCTATCCAAGCAACTCGCTAGTGGCCTGGTGTTTGTCGCTTTGATACCTGATCCTGCTAGCTAAGCTTGTGTTCAAGGAGGGAGAAGCAGACTAATGTACAACCCAGCGCAATACTCGGCCAAAAGTCTGCGTGCGGTGCCTCCATGGCTGTCTTGCGGCTCCCACGCGGCGGCATTGAATCAGTGAGGATGGGGAGAGAAGGGGGGGGGGATAACATACCAATCACTGCTCTTAATCTCCACCACAGGCTCCAAGAATTCCAATAAATTCAGGGTTCGTAGGTTGGTAAGCACCCAGGCAGGAATGCACCACCAGCTGTTGAGCCTTAAAGTTGAGTTTGATCTAGTGACCTGCGCAGTAAATAGTTCAGCCCACATGGACCGACCAGGGAGAATTCGTCGCGTGGCAACACGCCGGACTCCTTTTTCATACGGTGATGAGTGGATGAATCGCAAGTAACTTTGCTCTAGTTGCTTGCTGTAACGGCAATCACAAACACAGAGCCTGAGAGCGCCCGGCCATAAAACGTTTTGTCGACGTGTCGAGTTGCTGTTTCAAAGGTCACTAGCCGGGGATGAGGCCGCGCGAGATGCCTCGGCACCACCGCGGCCACCGGGAGCAAACAAGAACAAAGCCAAGTCGATATCGACGGGGCGTGCGCAAAATTGACAGTGGACCGAGAGCCAGTAAAAGTAACCCGCATCACAAAGAAAACAGGTTGGCGGATGTTTCAGTGGGCCCGAGAGGCTACGAGATATACCGATTCGAGTTTCTCGGCCGTGAAAGAGCATGACCATGGACGAGATAGCTTTTTGCTTGGATGCCAGGCCCCAGCAGACTCCCGCAAGTCTCGTTGAGCCGTGGGAGAGACCATTAAGAGCACGCGGGGGGCGTCTCCAGCGTGCGGCTTGGCGTGATACAGTGCTTGCCTACGGGCGTGTGAGAATCCATCTATGGCGTGTCACTGCCAGGATGGACTCGATGGGCCAAAATAGAGTTTCTTGAAGCTGCATGGCGCTTTTCTCGGACGAGGTTAGTGGGCGGCTCGAGCCCAACGTCACATTCAGGTCCGCAGCTACGGGGGAGAGAAGGAAGTTGTGCACCCCAACCAGCAGGGAGCCAGCGCGGCGGGCCAGCAGCCTTCTGGTCCGGTCTTTGCTTGCTCGATAACTTCGTTGGTGGGCGGGCGGAAATTGATGAGCGGGACAGTACGCAAGTCCGGATCATCCCTTCCCCCCGTTGTTTTCACCGGTGATGGCGCGGCGGGAGCTTGCCGCAGGGTGGCCTGGGCATTCTTCTTCATGATCCTAATAATCGACGATCGATGCTGCAAAGAAACACACAAGAAAAATATAGTTTCTTATGCGCCGCGCCGCTGCTTCATGCTGCCGAACCTTCGTTTGTTACCTCCACGCTTCCTAATCGGCACCGCCGTTCGTCTGTGGTGTGAGAAAATGCCACCTCATCGTGTCAGCGAGTCATCCGTCGTGGCTTACCGATTGCAAACCCACGCGAAGTAGGTATTGGCTTTTCGAATCATTAGCGGCTGCCTGCGTGGCCCACGCCGCGTTCTGCCTGCCCTTGCCTAAGTTGATGTGTCGCACATTCGGAGCCGGCCAAGTTGGAGCGGGAAGCCGGAACGAAAGTGGCTCCGTTTCCGAGAATCCCCATGATTCAATCTCCAGCCAACTTAGCAGCGATACGATGCAATGCCTGCCTCTTTATCGCGATAAAATTCATCGTGACTCGCATGGTCCGTCATAAACCCCCGCTGCATCGCAAGCACTTTGAAGTCAACCTTGGCCAGCCGTGCTACCGATACGTTTGTCTGCGCCTCGCGGGAGTGGCGAGCACTGGCCCGTCCGCCCTCGCCATCTGTCGCGATCCATCTGGACGCCCGATTTCTTCGCCCTTCTCGCCTGCCCGACCCATACCGGCACAAAGCAAACTCGCAAGATCTGGACCTTGGCGTCGGGCTCATTTGCTTATTTCATCTCCTTGCAGCCTGACCTGTCCATTTACGGCCATACCCGGGACAACAGACACAACCTCCAATCGGCAGTTGCGTCCAAGGACTGACTATCACGTAGAGATACAGAGGTCAGAAGACAAAACACTGGGCCTTCCGATACCCTTGCTCATCCTTGCAACCTTGTTGAAATACGACAGACGAATTGCCTGACGCACGCGCACGCTGTTTTCTCTGTTATAAACTAAGCTAAAGGTGGTAACCCATGTGCCTAGAACATCCATTGTGTAGGTTGGCCCAACAGTGAGTGTCATGGCTCCCACCGTTTTGCAATCGTGATGTGATGGTGAAATGCCATTTTCAAAGACACGGAGGCTTTTCCTGCTCCAAGTGGGGGAAAATGCATATATGTCAGGCCTTGCTTTTGGGTCCTTGCGGAGATCCCTCTTTTACCAAACACTTCTACAAAGCTGCCCCTGTTCTAGTCTTGTGACAGAAGATTTGTACGGCTCTTTCAAGTTTCATCCCATGTCCTTAGCTTACAACATGTTTACAACTTGCGACTTGACTCCTGAGAGATCTCGAAACTAGTGTTTTTATTTACCATTCTATTCAGCCTTGGCCGTACAAAAAGCTGCCCCTCGTGCGAAGTCGACCTTTTCTCCGAGGGCTCGGAATGATGATGAGAGCATGTCAAATCTCCACCGCCCTGTTTACTGGTATTTACTAGGCCAGCTGCACATTTTGCGTTACCCATACCGGTGTGGCCGTTGTTTATCCCATCAGACGAGTCCCAAATGGGCAAAAAGGTGGCTGCATGTCTTGCCTCTTAGCGTCACTATCGGTTATTCACCCATGTTTTGGCCGTTTTTAATCAGAAAGCAAGAGAGGGTATACTACCACGCCTCGGCACAACGACAGGCACATTCGATCCTCATCGTCAAATCTTCCCGACACTCCCTGCCAAGCCTCAGTCTGAAGTCCTGTATTGCATGTGCTCTCCGCCTGGCCGCCGCTCGCTTGATCCTGCCCGAGTCCCAGGTCACCGCTGTGCTTTGACATACCCCTCCAATTTCCACGGCGCACCAGGGCAGCCTTTTTTTAGAATCAGTCTCGATTATCCTATTCGAAACATTTGCTCACACGATGCTAAAGATTTTTCGACGCTTCTTAGCGTCATAATGTACAGTACACATGTGCCAGATTTCTTCGCCATCACTCCCGAGGTTCACATCTGCAACCTCTACAAAACCGTGCTATCTTTCAACCCCGCGGGGTACTTGCATCGCCTGCGGATTCTCGGCAGTGTCTGAATCATGATATGCATTGCTACTGAATCTTACACGTCGACTGGGGTGAAGCATTCTGGCATAGTCAGCCGCTGCCCAAGAGGTCCAGTGCGATCCCGGACCTTGAGATATTAAAATAGTAAGAGGCGATCTTAATTGTAATACTGGTACATATCCCCCCCTCCTTTAACCCCGTTGACCCTCTAGCCTTGGTCGTAGCGGGCAGTGGGTTGTAGTTCGGCAGACTCCACACCCGCCATTTCATGTGAACAGACGAAGACGATCTTATGATTACGGGATACTGAAAACAGACGTGTAATAAAGAGCCCGGCTCCGTAACAGGTTTTTTGGCTGTGGTGGGCGCCACTAAAATCTCGTCCCCAGAGAGTGAAACACGTCCATGACTCGTGGACAGCCGCACGCCAGAGGAAAATGAGGCCACTTCGCAAGGCTACATTAGTGCCCCGGCGCGACATCGAATGCGATGGCCAATTAGGACAGGGCAGGAAATATCACGCAATGGCACCTCGCTTCTGGCTTGTTTCTACGCAAGTACGGACAAACTTAGACTGCAATAATCGGTGGTGGTTTGGAACAAGTACACCAGAGGTTGGCGGTGTCTTCTTCCACCCCGAATGTTTCAACTCGTGGTTTGACCTGAACGCACGCCGCGTTGACACCATCCTGAAAGTCCGAGAAGCTATTTGAAACACTGTCCGTATCAAGGTCCTCTGAGAACTGTGATTGAGATGACTTTTGTATTCCAAGTCCAAATTTCCTTCTCGTTTCGCAACTTAAAGTTATCACAACGCTTCCAGCTTATTCAACATGGCCAAGTGAGAAGCTGCGAGCCCCTTGATGTAACAGGGAATGCTCTCCTAATCTCAAGCCAATGATACTTTGATTGTCTCGTGTAACCAGTGCCAAACTTTTTCTTCATCACATCTTGCCTCGTCTCAAGGCCAGGATAGGCTTACTTGGATGAACCATACGTGAAAACCCGCCAAGAGAAAATACGGAGAAGTACAAAAAACGTCACTGCGTAGTTCGTGACTTTCGGTGATAGGGATTTCTCGGACTGCTCGAAAGACCAATGGTTCAACGCCAATCCCGTCTGACCCGAAGAAAAAAAAAACAAACAGCATGTGTTTTTCTGTCGGGGACGATGACGCGCTGTTACACTAAGTACTGATATAATCAATGCGGAATTGAGCGTCACCGTTCCGGTCCCAATGCCATGTGCTGGGCAGGCGATGGCCGAGACTCTTGACTTCCCACAACCTACGCATTGCTTGATTCGTTCCAAAGAAGAGAAAACAAAGAAGGACACCGTTGCATGCGGATCTCGCAGCAGCTACTGGGCGAAGATGGCGTTTAGGTTGTAATCTAAGTGGGGCAAACGGTCAAGCCTTCTTAGGTCTAATTAAGACGACTTTGGTCTAGGTAGTTCCTGTAGCGGAGTGGTTACCGCGTGACTCTTATAGATCAAGGGACTTCTTTTGGCTCTATGTTGTAATGTCAAGGTCCGGGGTTCGACCCCCCGCAGGAACATGCATTTTTGTTCGAAATTTCTTTTTTCGAGATTCAAATTTTTCTTTTGGCCTAGAAGATGCTGTTTTATATGCTGACTTTATTTTTTAAGCCTTTTTGGGTCTGGCAAGTTTGCAAAGCATTACCTGTGTGTGATGTCGACGCTCGTCGACACTCGGCTCCTGCGTCAGTGCTAGGTGCAGAAGGCGAAGGGCATCTCCAGGGTATGCCCACCGCTCTTGGAAACAATGTCATTCATGCAGCGATGCCATTCCCGAGACAGAAACAGGTCAATCAAAATTTAGGCGAAATGATGTGTAATACATTTGCTTGTCTAGGGGGATGGTGCAGTCCGCCAGACTGCAGCTCCAAACAAGCCAAAGCAAGTGCAAACGTCAGCCACCATCAGCACAATTCTCTAGCCGTGACGACTACTTCGGGTGCTTGCTTCCCGTGAACTCGTATGCGTCACAGACTGAGGATCTCGCGACATCAGATGTAGTCAAATCACCCCCACCCTGCAGATCTCTGCAGCTGTCAAACTGGTTTGACCGACAGAGCGTATAATCGATCTGGCACAGCCTTCCCGCAACTCTACGGGCCGGGGTTCTGTTTCACTGGATTCACGCTCAGCATAGCCGGCAATTAAGCAGCAGCAGTCAACTATCCACAAGCAACTGCCGTGATTCTCAGATGCCAAGACTAGATATACTTTTTGGACCGCCGTCGGATGTGTCACCACCCGAAGCAAGATGCCGCAGCCAGCCTCACTCTTGCGGCCCGGGCGGCAAGATCAAACGAGGAACAGCAGCTTGCCGACACCGATCAGTATCGTATAGTCAGCCCTCAAGGACCTATTGCGTATAGTTTGCGAAGTGGCGCAGGATGGTATGCTCGGTGTAAAGAGTGCTCACGTTTCACTGTCACGCAAACGCTGAAGCCCATGGTGTGTAAATAAGTTGTAGTTATTTGTATTTGACGGAATCAGCTAAATCAAATCATCTACTGCTTTATCAGCATCACTTTGTATCAGCTCCTTCATACCCTGCGGCCGTGTTAGCAATGATCTAAGTAGCTTGTGGGCTCAATTACCTCGGGCATGATGGGCTCCCCATCCGAGCCCTTGACGTATCGAAACGGCATCTCTGTGCTTTCATATTTGTTGAACTTTAGCTCGGGAAAGTCGAGGTAATCAATCTTGTCGAGAGCAACTGAACCGATTAGCTGACGCGGCACAGCCCAAACAGAAAGACGCCTCACCCTTGTCTTGAACCACGATTCTCGTCACACGAACGGCAGTATCAGTGGTCATCTGCTGAGGGCCCAAACGGCGTCCCTCAAAACCCTTCTTTCTAAGTTCAGAGGTGCGATCTACTGTTGTCAGTAATGCCATACACACGCAAAGGATGAAAACGCTGAACCTCTTGGCGGGTCATCGCCTGGGATATGTTAGCAAGTGCAAGGACATACGCTGTTTCTGGCTATGGAATCTCACCCAATATTCCACCAAACAGAAACACGTCAAAGTTGTCACCGTCCTCGGGAGACAAGTCCTTGGCGGCCGCAGGATCCAATAGGCAAACTCGGTTTCTGGTGTCCGCATAAAGCTCCTCCACACCGCGGTGCTCAGCCTTGAATGCAGGGCTGTTGGCTAGCGTGTCCGGAACCTTGAAGCCATCAGGCAAGCAAGACAGAATAAAATCGCTGTTTCTCTCATGGCTCTCCTTGGCGATGCACTTGTACTCGAGTTCTGACCAGGGACCAAGCTCGGGGTCGAGATGCTCGACGATGATGGTCTTTGCAGCTGAGGCCATCTTGTCTATGTGAAGGAGATCAGCTCCTGCGGCAAGTCTTAGCACCTTGCGCCGGAGTTTTGTTCTAGATAATCCTACTAGAATACTGATATTGGCGCTGTGAGTTGGACGATGCAAATCTGACCACACTAAAAAGAGACTTTGTGACTGGTGGAGCCCTGCACCGATCTTGATGAGGAACGTCACTGTCAGGGTGTCAGTGTTGATGTGACACCCTTGGTTGACATAGGACAAAGCTCAAGTCCAAATTCGATAAAATTCGACCCTTTTTCATTACATTTACCTGCCTCAATCTGAACGCCCACACTGCCCTCGTCACAAGAATAGATGCCAAAGTTGTAGTGCTTTAAGTGGGCGCAATGCTTGACCCCAGCTGAAGAAATGCCGCCCGAAACGGGTCTCAATAGCCACTTGTGTGGAGGACAATGCCACCTCGCCTCATTGGCAGGACTCAGCTGTCAGCGTCACGCCTCTACCATCACCATCATCACACGACATCTTCCCGCGCAATCGATAGCCGGGCTATTGTATCCAATTGTGCGCGATCATATCTATTTATTGCAAGATTCGCATAGCTTGCACTGACGCCGTCGTGATCGCCACGTGGGCGATGGCTTCCGTCGCTTCCATCCCGGGGCCTCGACGATGGCTGGCCGCAGCGGCGTTGACCCTTGGGCCACTGGCAGCCCTGGCGGACAAGCCAGCCGCCGCCGACTACTACGTTCACAACTTGCCTGGTGTCCCCGAAGACCAAATTCAGGTGAAGATGCATGCAGGGTGAGTCGCGCGCATGCCCAAGTCGTTGCCAAGCTCCGAAACAGACGCTGACGCAAGCTTCTGCCGCAGACACATCGAAATCAAGCCCGAAACAAACGGCAACCTCTTCTTTTGGCATTTCCAGAATAAACACATCGCAAACAAGCAAAGAACAATCATTTGGGTCAATGGCGGACCGGGCTGCAGCTCCGAAGACGGCGCGCTGATGGAAATCGGACCGTACCGAGTCAAAGATAAGGATACGCTCGTCGTAAATAATGGATCTTGGAACGAATTCGCCAACCTACTCTTTGTTGATAACCCTGTCGGGACGGGATTCAGCTATGCCAACACCGACAGTTATGTACACGAACTTACGGAGATGGCGAGCCAGTTTGTCGAATTTCTGGAAAAGTTCTTTGCCATCTTCCCCGAGTATAGCCACGACGATGTGAGTACTACGTCAGACACTAGGCCTTCATCAACTAACATCATCTAGATTTATATTGCTGGAGAGTCTTATGCTGGACAGTATATCCCCCACATTGCGCGAGCGATTCTCGATCGAAACAAGGATCAGTCGCATAAATGGAGTCTGCAAGGCATTCTGCTTGGAAATCCATGGATTTCGCCCAACGACCAGTATGATTCTTATCTGAAATTTGCCTTCGATAGGGGCTTGGTCGACAAGGACTCGGACACAGGCAAGCAGCTCAAAGCCATGGAGCGCACCTGTCACACCATGCTCGCTAGCGACCCTGGCAAGGTGGGCTACCCCGAGTGTGAGGATATCCTGACAGAACTTCTTTCGGTGACTAGAAAAGAGGGCGGCGGAGATCAAGAATGTATCAACATGTACGATGTCCGTCTTAGGGACTCATACCCGAGCTGCGGCATGAATTGGCCTCCGGACCTGAGTGCCGTCACGCCCTACCTGCGACGCAGCGACGTTGTCAGTGCATTGAACGTGAACCCCGAGAAAAAGTCTGGATGGTCAGAATGCAGCGGCGGTGTTAGCGGGGCTTTCCGTCCTAAAACCTCGAAGCCCTCGATCGACCTTATGCCGGGCATCCTGTCCGAGATTCCCGTCTTGATCTTCTCCGGCGCTGAAGATCTGATCTGCAATCATTTCGGCACAGAAGACCTAATTGAAAACCTGGAATGGAACGGCGGCAAGGGTTTCGAGGTGACTCCTGGCAACTGGGCCCCTCGTCGCAACTGGACCTTTGAGGGCACAGATGCTGGCTTCTGGCAAAACGCCCGCAACCTCACCTACGTTGTGTTCAACGACGCCTCACACATGGTTCCATTTGATTACCCCCGTCGCTCACGCGACATGCTTGACCGATTCATGGGCGTCGACATTAGCAGCATTGGCGGCGACCCCACCGACAGTCGCATCGATGGCGAAAAGGGTCTTGAGACTACCGTCGGCGGCTCTATGAACCCCAAGGAGAGCGAAGCGGCCGTCAAGCAGAAGCTCAAAGAGGCCAAGTGGGCCGCCTACCAGCGCTCCGGCGAGGTCGTCCTCGTCTTTGTTGTGCTCGGCGCCCTGGGCTTCGTCTTCTTTGTCTGGCGTCAGCGCCGCAAGGGCGCGGCGTACAGCGCCATTCGCTCCGAGGAGCCCATGGGCTCCAGCCGTCGCGTCGGCGTCGACGACATTGAGGCGCAGGAAGAGGGCATCGCTCTGCAGAGCAACATTCTGCCCACTGATAAGTACTCGGTAGGCGACGATAGCGATGACGAGGGCGGCAGACCAAGCAAAGACAGCGAGAGGGGCAAGCAGGTAAGCAAGCCCCATGATGAAAATTAAGCGCGTTGCTTTCATGTTAAGACGACATTCTTCTTGTGTGCTTTCTTGGATTGAGGTAAATTGGCACCGAGCAGGATACGGGAGGCTCAACACATTGCACGGGTCTGTAACATAGAATCAGAAACTGAAATCACGTTTATAAGTATAACAAAATATCAAGTAGATAATCTATCCCTCATTTCGCCATGCAACGCCCATCTTGTAGGGGACGTTCCAACATCCCCATGTATATAATAAAATCCATTTTGTGTCGATCCCATATCTTGTTTTCATCGGGCAAGACAATAAACCCGTTTAAATCCCAGAAGCCCAGTGTGGCATCAATGCAAGAAAACCCGCCGGTAGGTGGCAAAGAAAACGCCGATAAAATGCTAGTCATGTCGCCCTTTACAACTGCACGTCATTGTTGAGCAGGCGCACCTCCTCACCGGGCTTGAACGGCGGCAGGCCGATATAAGGGCAGCCGTCGCAGCGAAACGCGTCGCCGAGCGCGCAGTTGCCGCACGAGCCGACCTTGCCCTGGACGGTAAAGTCCACCTCGGCCAGGTCCTCGGCGGCGAGCTTGAAGCTGGCCAGCGTCTTCTCGGTCTCGGCGCGCTTGGCGGCGTCCTCGGCCTCGAGGCGCTCGGCGAGACCGCACGAGCAGTCCTTGCAGGCACGGCGGCGCTTGCCAGGCTTTGGCTGGCACTCGAGGGCTGTGTGACGTATCGTGGTCAGTAAATTTTGTGGGGAGGAGTGGGAATCCTGGATCGACCAGGGGGCGGTGGGCAACGTACGGATGTTGATGGGGCGCTTCAGGTCCTCTTCGGTCATGAGCGTCTCTTCGTCGATGATGTCGTCGTCGAGATCATCGCCAAAGTCGAAGCCGACGCCAGCAGGGACAGCGGGCTTGTTGGCGCCGCCGTTGCTGTTATGGCCGTTGAGAATGGTGCTGCCGACGGCGGGCGCCGGAGCCGGAGCCGCAGCGGGGGGCGCGTTCACTTTCTTCTTGCGAAAGCCGAGCTTCAGCGACACGGCGCCGTCGTTGTCGCCGTAGTCGGGCTTGGTGAAGCCGCCAGAACCACTGCCAACCAGGCCCGCGAGGACGGCCTCCTTGGCGAGCGGCGTGGCCTCGAGGTTCTCAGAAGCCCTCTCGGCGCGCAGCTGGCCTCGGGGTCTAAGTGAGTCGGCGACGGCGCCCACGACGGTGCGGTCCAACAGGCCGAGCGACTCGGTGAGCGTGGCAGTGGCGTCGGAAAGAACGAGGATCAGGTCGTACTGTGCACTGGGAAGCTTGACTACACCGGCGGACAGACGATCGAGCATCTGAAGATCGGTAATGGTGCGGTCATATTGTGTGAGGACGGTCGCGAGGGCGTCAGCGTGCGAGGCGAGGGACGGGGGGGCGAGTAGCAGAGCGCGCTGGCCACTCGAGGTCTTTGTGACAGCCTTGGTCGTGATGCCGCTGAAGACGGCGTCGTCGCTGGGGTCGATGGTGGCGATTAAGGGAGCCATGGTGTCGATGGTTGTCGTGCAGTGGCAAAGTAACGGAGCACGGCGTGGAGTGAAGGAGCCGAGGGGTGACAATGGGCTCTGTCGGGGTGCGAGCTTTGTCGTATTTGTCTTTGAAGGCGAGGGCTAGGGACGAGATATGGTAAATTCCGGGGGTCCCCTCTCGAGACGTGTATTTGTAAGGCTAACGAAAGAAATCGCAGCCGACCCAGAGATAGGTAGAGAGCCCAGCCCAGTCCAGTCCATGGTGGGATGGCGGGGTGTGCAATTTTTTTTCCGGCACTGTAGGCGGGGCGGGCATCTGGCAGGGACCGCACAGTGCAGATTGAGACCCTCACATGCTATTTTATTTACTGGGGCTATTGTTGGATTTCCGGACCCCCTCAACGGCAAGCGGTGCTTTGCGAGCCGGCCTCCGAAAGCGGCCCGGTCAGGGCCCTGCCAGCTGACCTATACCAGCGAGAGCATTACCAAGATGCGTGTGATTGTGCTTACTGTGTATTATAGCGCCGAAAGCATACAACGCTGACCTTGCGAGGATTTTTTTTCCATTCCATTACCTCACCTTTTATTGGTAGTGGAGGCGCTGCGGGCATGTCGTTTTGTGTTGGCGAGTCGTGTGCTCCGTGACCGCTTACCCTAAAAAGGGCACTGAAAAAAAATGTAGCCGATATCTTGACCCCGCCATGAAGAGAATCCGAAAGACGTGAGAAGGTGTACAGTTGAGCCTTTTCAAAGGTTCCTTGCAATCGATTATTGGTTTTTCTTCGAGTTAATGTTTTTAGGCTTCGTTTTCATTCGTTGTGGAAGGCCATGATAGACATTACCTAGCAGATTGGACAGTACAACCCAACTAATCACGAAGATCATCTCCCCCCCCAGGCACTTTACGTCAAGATGTTGGAGAGCGTGCGTAAGCTTCCTCAGATTTGTAGCTCAGTTACAAAATGCGAGATCAAATGCAAACAGCAGGTTGCGTCTTCCGGCCCAGCAGCTCCATTGCCAGCTGTGCCAGCTGTAGCCGTCTCTTGCCAGCTGCCAGCTGCGTTTGCTCATAACAATAAATCTTCACCTTCAGAAGTCTCACCTTCATCCTCCTCCTCCAGCCTTTGTGTTTAATCAAGAATCGATCCTTCAGTTGCCTAGATCTGTACCGTCTCTGCTCTCACAACCACTCGCATCACCACCTGACCTCATTTACCTATCAACCAGCCAAGTCACCCTCGAGATGTCGGGCTGGGACGACGGCCCTACCCAGGTTGAGAGCGGCAATGCCATTGGCCATGGTGGAGGCTATGGGTGCGTTCTCCTATCTTGCCATCTTGCCATCTTGCCATCTTGCCATCTTGCCATCTTGCCATCTTGCCATCTTGCCATCTTGCCATCTATCATCCATCTAACAAGACAATAGGTACGACGATCAAAATGGTCCACCTCGGGACGACAAATGTTTCTCCTGTGGAGAGGAAGGGTGAGTTCCACCCTCAAATTTCACACACCTTCTTCTCTGACGAATATCTAGTCATCGAAAGTTCGACTGCCCAAATGCCGCGCCAATGACATGCAGATATTGCAAGGAGCCGGGACATATGGCCAAAGAATGCCCAACAAAGCCGCCCATGAGCTGTGACAACTGCGGCGAAGAAGGTACGAGGCCAAAGCGTGTCCAACATTACACGAGCTAACATACGTAGGGCACTTGCGTAAGGATTGTACCAATGCAAGGAAGATCGACCGCAGCGGCGTCGCCGACATGGCTGCTGAGCTTGCTTGGGACATGATCAAACGTGCAGCGGCTGAGCAAGATGCCAACGATGCGAAGGAAGGCATTCAGGCATATGTGAAGGCCCTGAATGGCGGGATCACATTCCGCGAGCTCCAAGAGGCGTTTATTCACGACAAGATCAATATATGGCTCATTGCCACGGAGAGATCGTTGATCGAGATTTTCACCAACATGGATCTGCAAGGCAACATGGGTAAGAAGTATACAGTCACGTACAGGTTTTCGGAGAAGCCCCAGCGGCCCCGAGACATTGAGGGCTGGCCGAAAAGCGTCGATGAGATTCTGGCCCGCCTGGACGACGCAGGTGATGTCGTCGATACTGGAAAGCCCAAATGTACCAACTGTGACGAGCTTGGCCACATAGCCAAGCAGTGCACGCAAGAGAAGGTTGTCCGTGAAGCAAAGGGACTTTCTTGCTATAACTGCGGCGCGGATGGCCATAGAATCCGAGATTGTAAGTCAGACCACCTCACACAAACCGCCAAACACTAACAAACCAAGGCACCGAGCCTCGAAAGGATCGCTTTGCATGCAGAAACTGCGGGTATGATCATTAATATTCGTGATATGTGGCATGATGCTAATCACGTTGTAGCAAATCTGGCCACAAGTCTGTCGACTGCGAGGAAGAGCCGAACCTTGACAACGTTACGTGCCGCAAGTGTGAAGAGAGTAAGCAAGCACTTGAATACGAGTAGAACACAGTATACTGATCTGAATCAGCTGGGCACTTTGCAAAGGACTGCCCAAAGGGCGGCGGCCGTGGCTGCAGAAACTGCGGCCAAGAAGGTCACTTTGCGGCCGATTGTGACCAGCCTCCAAATCTAGACAATGTGCAGTGCCGCAATTGTGAGAAGACGGGCCACTTCAGCCGCGACTGCCCCGAGCCGAAAGACTGTAAGTTATCTACAATGACTTTGAGAACTCTGAAGCTAACATGCAGAATAGGGTCTAAAGTCAAGTGCTCTAACTGCCAGGAGTTTGGACATACCAAGGTTCGGTGCAAACAGCCGCCAGCTGAGCAATCTGAAAATGACTCTGGCGGCCATTTCGATGGCAACACAGGCGACTCGGGAGGGGGTGGATGGGACAATGGTGGTGGACAGCCAAAGGACAATGGCGGTGATGGGAGTTGGGACAATGGTGGTAATCAATCGCAGAACTATGGCGGCAGCGCCGCCGACGCCTGGTAGTTTACCGCGACCGCAATTGCGTTCGAGCCTCGAGAGAATTTGCTCCCGAATGCAAACGATGTGCAGTAGATAGTGGGCTGCAACATGGAAGGCAAGGAAGTAAGAGGGAACTGCATACAAGCTACATGGATGGAATAACTACGAGTGCTAGAACGATGGTTTGAAAGAATAGGCAATGAAAACTATTCAATGACCTATGGCCTCTTTGGTTCCTTGACAAAAGGCCAGGAACATTTTCTCTTAAATGTTGCTGCTCGCCGATTCTTGCCTTGCCATTTCCTGCTCATCAGGTCCCTCGGGCTTACGAGGCGTGCCATTGCTGGTGTTGGCAGTAAAGAGTTTTGGCTTCGAGAAGCTTGAGAGCTACCATCTCTTCTCCCTACGCAAATCGGAGCGAGGCGATTGCTTGGCTTGTGAGGCTATCAAACCAGAGAAATTTACACACAAAGAGCCAAGCAAGCCTACGAATACGCGGGTGGCCATGCAGCTCGGGGAGCCAAGGGCCAAGATTGGGCGCGCCAGAGATCGTCGCGCCATGGCGCTGAGGGATTGGCTTAGCGGGAAAAAAGGTCCCATCTACTGACGTCACCAGGCATTTGAACTGTTTGATGAGAAGAAATTAGTGCCGGAAATGGAAAGTCTGCGCCGAAAGGCAGGTAGGGACACAAAACGAAAGGGAATGGGAATGTCTGGTTAATCAAAGTTATCGGGCAACTTAGATCAAAACTTGGCTGGAGTTGCAGGGAGCGAATGGGAGGCGCGTGGACAGGGCGGGCGGTGTGGGAAGCCAATGTGGCTTATTATCGGCGCTAGGAATATTCGTATGGTTCTTTTCTTCAGGTTGTCCGTGTCACGATTCGCGCGTTTCCAGGCTGCCATGCACTTGAGATAACGTGGCCGTGATTGTTTGAATCGGTGCGAAGGCTTTATCGCACAAAAAAGCATCGCACAGAGAATCACCTGGCCGCGGACTTGATCGTGCTCGAGACACGGAGGAGGAATGATGAAGCGGCGGGCGGTCCAAAGGGAGACAGAAGGTGCTCAGCCAAGACCCAAGGGACATGACAAGATATTACAGGGAGTCGGCCCAGTGAAGGAGGGTGGGTCGGGTACGGTCATCGTCGGGCACTGTGCAGATGGTGCCGTGAAAGGGACGACTGTGGTGGTGCAAGTGCCAGCTGCAAGTGCAGCAACAATGAGAGGACAATGCGAGAGAGTGGAATGTTGATTACTGCGATTCCACGAGATTTTTCATGAGGCCTGTGATCAATTTATCACGTGCGCACATGGTGACCTCGCTGCATCTCAGTCTTATATGTACTAATGCTGGGGTGGCTGCGCCAGCCGCCATTTCACACTGGGTGTGTGGCGCTTTTAGGAGCAAACAGGCTGCGGAAACGTGTCTGCGATGCAAAGGCTAAATGTTGGTAGGATGGTTGAAAAAAGACGTAGAAAATTAGACAGAATAAAGCAGTATGAACATTTTCACTTGAAATCATGAACGAACACGTATATTTACTGGGAATTGTTTGTTTGTGGTTTCACCACTGTTGGGAGAAAATCATCGAGTCGGCATCTGGAAATGGCTGGTGCCCCCGCACAGTGTGGAAGTGGTTTGTCAGCCCAAGCGGCGCGAACAGAGTGGCAAGTCGCGCCATCGGTACATGAATTACAGGGTCTCTTGGCGGGTAATTTAGGTACTCGAAACATGTACCCAGGTACCCCCAGGATGCATGTACCGTGTGTGTGTGTGTGATCCTGCTGCAGACCCCCAGGACCCGCCCGCCATTTTTCTCTCTTTCGCTCGCCTTCTTCCCTCCGCCCTGCCTCACAACGTCATCTCTGACGTCTTCACCCCAGCCAAACCAACTCTCTTTTTTCGCTTCCAACCTCTGCACATCCGGAAGCCCCAAGCCAGCAGTGCCGCCCCCCCCCGTTGCGAATGCTCTGCACGACGCTCCTGTTCATGTGTACGATATTGATTTAAACGCTTGGTTTTTGTCTCTTCTCTTTTATCTCCCTTGAGGCGCGCGCTGGAGCTGCCTACCGTGAGCCATCTTTTTTCTGCTCCCTGTCTGCCTGGGGTTGATTTTTTTTCCGCGTGTCATCACCGTGACTTTGTGTCCTGGAAGATACGAGAAAAAACAACCACCACGAGAAAAAAAAGCTATCAAAAATTACTACCGAGTTAGCGTCTTACTAAAAACCTTCTACGCCGCATTCTGCGACGTGTGTGCGAGCCGCATCCGCTTGGCCTTTTTTAACTCTCTGTTCCGCTGCCTTTTGCAGTCCCCCTCTGACCTCATCAATCCGACGTCGTCCTTCTGCTCCCACGACAGCATTCTTTCGCCTCTGGTCAAGTTTCCAACCCTTCCCCACACACACCCTCCTCTTGTCCAAGCCCACAATATAATACATCATCGTCATCATTTTTCAACATGGGGACTTCAGCAACTGACGTCTCAACTCGAGTTGAGTCGAAGTCCCCTACTATACGCTCTAAGAACCCCTCGCCGCCGCGTCAAGGTCAGTAACGTCACCTACCTATTACTTCATTTGCTTCTTCCTTCGAGTTATTCCCTCTTCCCGCGCGTCTGCACCATATCGCAACGTCTTTGCCTCGACTATCGCAATGCGCCTAGCCATTCCGGTAACGACGTCATAATTTGCACTTCATAGCCTTGCGCTAAAACACAACCGCGACCGTCGCGACGTCCCCAGCCATCATCACTTATACTGACCCTCATCCACCACAGACGTCAAGTCCGACTCGACATCCAAACCCGACGCTGCGTCCAATGCTGCACTCGCGAAACCTCTCGCGCCCCCTCCTCGACCCGGTCAACAAGGAACCAACACTCCGGACTACTTTGCGCCCCAGCCCGGTGGCTCTCTCAGCCTGGAGCCCAATCCCTTCGAGCAGTCCTTCGGCGGCGGCGGCGGTCCTGAGACGCCCGGAGGTACTAAGTTGCCCTCGGTCGCTTCATTGACTTCGCCATCATCCCTCTTGCCCGGGACCGGTTCAACGCCCTTCAACTGGGGCGGAGGCTCTCTTCGCACCGGTCCTCTAAGCCCTGCCATGCTCTCCGGCCCCGCTACCGATTATTTTACTGAAGGTCACCTTCGCGGCGGCTTTCCCACTCCTAACGAATCTTCGTTACGGTCTGGTCTCACACCTGGTGGCAGTGGTTCTATGTTCCCGGCCCCGAGTCCCAACTCCCAAGCTCTTTTTGCCCAACTCGCCAGCGGCGGTGCCACACCCAACACGCTCGATTTTCACCGCACTGCTTTGAGTGCGGCCGCTAAACGTGAACAAATACAACAAAATCAATCACATAACCAACAACAACCCGTGCAACCCCAGCCACAAGCACCTGCACAGCTGCCACCTACAACGCAACCCCAAGATATGACCAACGGCAGTACAGTTAAGGTCGAGCCCAAGCCTGCCTCCGGTCCTTTTGATGGCCACGATAATGACGCTGCCAATGGCCTCTACATGCTTGCACAAGGCAGAAATGGACCTCAAGGCCCAAACCCTTCTGTCAACCAGGCTCAACCTGCCGCGGCTAGTGCCCCCAGGGTAAACGGAAACATGGTCAAGCATGTGCGCGGCGGTAGTGAGATCACCAATGGCTCTGAGGAAAACGACAACACCAAACCCGCACGGGGTAAGGGCAAGAAGGCTCAAGCCAACAATCGTAGAAAGGCCGAAGAAGCTCCCGCAAAGGCCCCGCCTGCCAAAAAGACCAAGGCTGTCGTTTCGCCCCCTAGCGAACCCTCTGACATGTCTGAAGATGACGATGACGGTGATTCAGCCGGCAGGACCAAGATGACGGATGAGGAGAAGCGCAAAAACTTTTTAGAACGCAATCGGTAAGTTACTACCCGTCTCATCACCACAGTCGCAGGTCTCTAACAGACATAGTGTCGCCGCGCTGAAATGTAGGCAACGCAAAAAGCAATGGCTTGCGAACCTACAGACCAAGGTTGAGATGTTTAGCTCGGAGAACGATGCGTTGACCGCACAGATCACGCAGCTTCGGGAGGAGGTGGTTAATCTTAAAACTCTCCTGCTTGCCCACAAGGACTGCCCTGTCACCCAGCAACAGGGTCTTCAGAGCAGCTACATGCAGCCGGTGATGGAGGCTTTTCCAAATCAGATGAATCCTTATGGTATGACCGGGCCTATGGCCAATCAGCAGCAGGTCATGGCCGGTCAAGGGATTCCCCGCCGTTTCTCTTAAGCTGAAACTGGTCAACAAGGTGCTGCTGCTCAGTTTTGATGAGTCCGAGGGTCGTTCTGCAAAGAGCACAACTGAGCCGTTCCAGCCAGGTCTGCAGTTACCCGATGTTATCTCACTACCATTCGACACATGACCATGACCAACTACATCAGTGGCGAACAAAGATCAGGAGCGACATCCTCATAATTCCCAACTACCATCAGCGGATCAACCAACATTGTCAAACAATATGGGGCAGTCCGAGCAGATGGGGCAGCGGAGTCATCCTAGCAGCTGGTTCCAGTTGATCTCGCAATCTGATCAACTTCCGCCATCATGGCACGGCTCCTCACCAAAATGTGGAATAGGTTTTCTGTTACCTTAAGACACGCCCGATTCAGCGGCCAGATGGCCAGTTCTCGGAACGCTCGCGATCCGGGATTCATTGATATCTAACAACCCGCCTATTATCTTTCTGCTACGCAGCTATTCACCCCTGTATTACATGTTACATGATGAAGAGACGGATGACTTTTTCTATTTTCATTTAGGATGCCTACACTGTCGGTCAAAGGCATGTATGGGGCAGCTTTATTTTCTGCTATTGATTGGCTTGCTTTATTGTTGGTGGCGATGCTGTTGTCGCAATCTTTCTTGCGCGCACACCATTGATTGGTTGTTTTATATCCTTTCACAGGCCAAAACAGGCCGTATCAAAAGGAGTTGGCCAGGTGGTTCAGGCCTCGGCGTTGGGAAACGTTTGTCTCGTGCCTTCGGGCAGCTGTAAAAGACGCTGGATGCAGTATACGAGTAGTAGCTAGGCAAAGTGCTATATTGAATAGAAGGTACTTATTTTGCATTCGAGCAGAAATGAACGTAACAGTATGACGGATAATAGACAAGCCTAGCCTTCTGTCGCTGGCTGTCTAGGCCGGTAGAGGGGCGCTACCTAGAACGGACTAGCGCGTCGAGTGGGAATCGTCGCCCACCTCCAAAGGTAAACAATAACGCCGCCGCCTGCCACCACCACCACCACCTCGAAGAGAAACTGTTTTGCGATTCATCGGCCGCCAAAGCAAAATTTATCAAACGGCCAGTCTCTGTATCGAATAATACCATTTGGTACAGCGCTGTTGCGGGACCCTCATCTATCTTGTGCGACTCTTGAGGTGGGCCGACTGGTACTTTTCATCGACACGCGCCGGGCCGGACGCGACGACGCCGGCCGAAGAAACTCTCGCAAACGAATTCGCAAAGCGCGTACAGAAGGGCGGTCAGCGCCCACCGGATCCCACATGCAGCTGTGATAACAATCGAACATTACATCTTTTTATCCATGACGACGCTTGTGGCTATTCGAACATCGCCGCTTGACTTGAGCATGAGCAACCAACCCGACCGCCGGACAGGCAAGCGTCTAGCGGGTGAGCAACAAACCGAGCATCGCGCAACAATGGTGTTGCTAACTAGAGAGGACGCAGCCGCGGATGATTTGGAAATTGACGATGACTTTGTATTTACGCGCAAACCAAAGAAGGCGAGGACAGACGAGGTAACGGCGACGGCGACGGCAGCGCCCGTGAGGCGATCGCCACGACACAAGCCCGCCGCCGCAGACAGCTCCAAAACCACGACAGCCACGACAACAAGATCATCATCATCATCACATAAGAAGGCGGGCGCGGCGTCATCGCCATCGCGCGATGCGGACCGCAGGAGGAGGGAAGCGAATGCCGGACGCGCCGCCAGTAGCCACGACCCTAGGATGGACAGGACGACTCGACGCGCGGACGCGGAGCGAGCCAATAAGAGCAGCTTCCAGTCACCGCCGCCGCGCGAAACGACGACGATTACGCTGCCGACGAGCGACACACCGGTGATGGCCCGCAACAAGGAGATGCGCAAAAAGGCCGCCGAGGGCGCCTCGCAGTCGTCGGCATCTTCATCAAATGGCAGCGGCAACGGGAGTAATCACCGGCGCAGCTCGCTGGGGACGCGCGGTCGGCGGGCGAGCTCGCTGATTGAGAGCGGGCAGACGGCGATTCCTCACCGCGATCTGGACGCGCAGGATTTCTACAAACACATCGCGTCGAACGGGCTGCTGGAGTCGATGCGCATGAAGCAGTTGCTGACGTGGTGCGGCGAGAGGGCGCTGCCGGAGAAGCCAAAGCAGGGCGTACCGAGCACGGATCCCTCGCTAGGAGGTGCGTTGACATACGAGGACGAATTTTTCTGGTGCGGGGGAAGACATTGCTAACTGGTTTGTGATAGCACGCGCGATCTTGGACGAATTGTTAAAAGAGTTTTCGACGAGACCAGAATTTACAAACTGGCTGGGGCGGGACGAGAGCGTGGCGCCGGCGACGAGGATACTGAAGCCGAATCCCAGAAACATAGAGCTCGATAAAAAGAGGGCTTCTCTAGAAGCGCGAATACAAAGGTGGGCAACTCTTCTCGGGAATAGAGGGACGTGAAACAGACGGCTAACATGGGATTTGCAGACTACAAGAAGAAAAGAGTGCGTGGCTGTCGATACAGAAACCGCCTCCCGACCAGCCTCAACTATTCCCTCCCGATGCCGCCTCGCAAGAAACGAGACCAAAACTCCCACCGCAACTCCCCGCCCTCGACCTGCTCGACGCCGATGAGGGCCGCATCCACCGCTACCTAGCCGCAGAGCTCGAGCCACTGGAAGGCGTGCGCGCGCGCGCGCGGTCACGCCTGCAGGCGATTCAGGCGACGCTCGAGTTTGAGGTCGACCACCTCGCCGACAGCGTGCACAAGCTGGAGCAGCGCGTGCGGGCGGGCGGGCGCCAAGCGGACGCGGTGCTGCGGCTGGCGGCCGCGCGGCTCAAGAGGCGCGAGGACAGGGAGCGACGGGGCGCGGGCACGCGTGAGATGCCCATGATGGAGGTCCTGAGAAGTCTGGGCAGCTTGCTGCCCGAAGGAGGCGGAGCCGGCTTGTAGGAGGCACGGCATCTCGAAGACGTTGGATGGAAGGGGTTGGTGTGAGTAACGAAGCTGGGCTGAGTTGGCTGTTTCTTTTCTTCGGTTCTTCTTTATATACCCATCTGGGAAGAAAACAACGGGCATGGGATTCAGCGTGGTGCATCTTTTCTTTTTTTTTTTTTTGAAACTTGAAATTTTGGGGGGGCGCATATTGATAAAGAGCATACATGGGCAAGGTGTTCTTTTTTTCTTCCTTTATTTGGGGGTGCAGCAAAGCACAGAAAAGGCCAGCTGTGAGGGTCGAATCTCTCTAGCCTGGAACGTGTGCATCTTGGCGTTTTTTTTTTCATGGAACAAGGGACATGTGTCAGGGGCATAGGTTCAGGTATTATGTGAATAGATGAAATAGCGGCGTATAAGGCGCTGCCTTGTTACTGAAGCCAGTTTTGCAAGAAACTCGAGTTATTGTGGCGATGCTCGTGAAGCCTTTTGCTATTCTTGACAAAGTTCAAGTAATTGTAATACATCTAATTCGTTTTTCTATACTAATATACAGAGCTTTCTTGTCCGTGAATCGTTTTGTTAAACTCAGACCAAGCCACATCTCTAGAATGAGAGCCAATGCACATGTTTCCCGCTCTGCTCACGCAAAGTCCGACTCCTTGAGCGCCGGCATAAACGCCATGCCTTTGCCATCACCGCCGTCGACACTCTTGTCCCTCACATGCGCGCGCAGCAGCCGCAGCACGTCGCTGTCGCGCCAGCGCTCCGGCACTGGCCTATACGCGGGTTTAAACGTGCCGACAGTCTGCGCCCACTCGCCCTGCCCCGGGCTGCGCTTCATCACGACGCCCTGCTCGACTTCCTTGGTGGTGGTGGTGCTGCTGCCGGCACTGCTGGCGGCGGCGGCGGCGGCTTCCTGCACCTCCTCGGCCGTGGCGGCACCAGCCGAGGCGGAAGACGTGGCAACGGAGGGGTTGGTGGACGAGGAGGGCTCGTGCTGCGTGGCCCAGTAGTAAATGTCCCAGTCGTTTTCGTCGAGGAAGAGGTCGTACTCGGTGAGCTGCGCGGGCGTCATGACGGGGAGGTGCTGTGCGGCAAAGGTGGACAGGACGAGGTCGGACTCGAGGATGCCGCGCTTGCGGGACTGGTCTGGTTCTCGTGAGTTAGAATCGGGAGTCTTGACGGTGACGGTGGCGAAGAGCAGTAGTGAGAGAGAGAGAGAGAGAGCAAAGAAGGATAACATACAGAGTAGCCGCGCACGCTTCGTGGTGTCCGTCTCGCCGACGCGTCGGAGAGGCTCGACGCGGAATTGTGCGCCGTGTAGCTCGCCGACGGCGAGCTCACCCGTGGGCTCCTCGTCGGGGCGCATGCGAGGCATCTTGACGCTGCCGTAGGCGTCGGACGGCGTGGCGTGCAAGCGCGGAGCGCAGGCGGACAGGGCGCGGCGCTGCTGCGAGCGCAGAAGGGCGCGGCGAGCCGCGGGGCGGACGACGGAGAGGGAGTTCATGGTTTTTTTTTTCTCTTCGACGGAGTGGGAGGAATTCTCGTCGAGATGTGGCGATGGAGGAGTGTTGGGAGGCGATGGGGATCGAAGAGCCGAGGACCGATGATGGGGTGGTGGCGGCCTGCAAGACCCGCTTTCGCCCGTGCCGGGCAAGTTCCGGTGTTAGTTGCGACGCTGAGCGTCTGTCTATTACGAAAGTGGTCACTAAAGGATTGAGGTAGTTGGCTATTATCAAGAAAGTGCTACTTATTGTATGTGTGTCGTAGTAACTATTCTCCTGCATCAACAACTTCCCAGCAGTGTGCTTTGCTATCGGTTTCGACCAGGCAACCAACACTATCGACACAGAAAATCAGCCTTGTCACGTATAACTTGTGCGCTCTTCATTTGCTAAAATTTTCTTTCGATGTCTTTACGGGAAAAGAAATGGGAATTCAAGGAATTTATGGACGAGATACTGCTTCTTGACAGGACGTGCGATATACCCGAATTGGGGAGTATCCACCAATCAACAATGGGCTTGCGTTTCGATGCTGACAGCCCGTAAAGGTGAGCTAGGAAATGATATATGACGAACATACTATCGATGGGAGCTGAAACATGTCGTGTAGGTGCTACAAATTTACAAGATATAACAAAACCCTCACCTCGGGCAGCACCTGTGCTGTACATACAGCGCATCGTAGACGACAACGTTTATCGCGCGACTAATCTCATATTCACGCAAGAGAAAGCTCTTTCTTCAAGAAACTGAGATTTGTCAGTAACAAGGGAGTTCCTTGCCCTGAAAAATGGTGACGTTGTTTGTCAAGACAGAGCCTTGACAAGCTCGTAGCACCAACAGCTACCTATGGATCCTGATATTCTGGTGCCTGCAGGCAGCAGCTTAGCAATCGTCTTAAATCAATGCAAACGCGCCCATACAAGTTCTGGAAAACACAAAATCTACTAGACGTCCTTGTCAAATGAAACTTACTTTTGTCAGATTGTTGTTCTCGGCTGACGACTCGGTCTTGGCTTAACTAATACCAAACTGTTGGACTGCTGAGACGTCACAATTGCCCCTCTTGGTCGTTGCCCCTCCAAGCTCACCCCACGTTCTCCAAACACGAACCACGAACCCCCTTGGACAGAGCCAAACAATTACAGCTTGTCTGTGAATTAGCACTGAGCAAGATGGCTTCGCCCACGATTATCATTAGCAAAATTCTTGCTGCGGCTCCTGCCACCACCCGTGGCCAGCCCACGCAGCTATCTACAGACAGCAAGGGCCAGCGCATAGCTTACGCGGTCAGTACCCAATAGCTGCCCCTGAGTTACCTGTGTGGAGGGGAAGCGTCGAATTGGCTCTAACATGGTTCTAGTCTGGAAAATCCATCTTTGTCCGATCCATCGACTCGCCCGACGATTGCAAGGAGTACACCGGCCACACCGCCGCCACGACCGTCGCCCGATTCTCCCCCAGCGGCTTCAAGATTGCCAGCGGCGACGCCGCGGGCATTCTGCGCGTATGGGAGCCCGAAAGCATTGACAAGGTGGGCAAGGAGTACGGCATCATCTCGGGCCGCCTCAACGACGTGGCGTGGGACGGCGAGTCGCAGCGCATCATTGCCGTCGGCGACGGCCGCGAGCAGTTCGGCCGCTGCATCACGGCCGACAGCGGCAACTCGGTCGGCGAGGTCATTGGTCACAGCAAGGCTGTCAACGCCGTCGCCGTCAAGAGCCAGCGACCCTTTCGCGCGGCCACCGTTGGCGACGACGGCAACATGGTCTTTTATCACGGCGCGCCGTACAAGTTCAATGCAAAGAGCACCCAGCACAAGGGCTTCGTCTTTGGTGCCGCGTACTCGCCCGACGGCAGCGCGCTGGTCACGGTCGGCGCGGATAAGCGTATCCAGCTATACGACGGCAAGACAGGCGAGCCTGGAAAGGAAATTGGCGAGGGTGGACACACTGGCTCCATCTTTGCCGTCTCGTGGTCGCAGGACGGCAGGAAGATTGCCACGGCGAGCGCAGATCAGAGCGTCAAGGTCTGGGATGTGGAGTCGGGCAAGGCCACTTCAAGCTGGAAGTTTGGCGACGGTGTCAGCGTTGGCGACCAGCAAGTCGGCGTTGTGATCCCGCATGGTCGTAGCGATGGCTTGATTATTAGCTTGAACTTGCGAGGCGAGCTTACATATCTGCAAGAAGGCAAGGATCAGGCTGTGAGAGTGATTCAGGGTCATGACAAAGGCATTACTACCTTGATCCGCACGTCGGACAGCCAAGGCACGGAGTTGTGGACGGGCAGCTTTGACGGCCGCATCTGCCACTGGGACATCAAGACTGGTACCGCTGCTGCTGTCGACGGCCAGTCCCACACAAATCAGGTTGCCCAGCTGGCTGGCGCTTCTGGCAAGGTATACAGTGCGGGTTGGGACGATACCTTGAGAACAGTAGACGAGGCTGCCAAGACGTTCCTCGGCGAGAGCGTTACCTTGCCTTCCCAGCCCAAAGGCGTTGCGGTGGCGGGTGGCATCATCTATGTTGCCACGACATCAGGTGTCGCTGCTTACAACAATGGAAAGTTGGTGGAAGAAACGTCTACTGCGTATACACCCGGCGCCATCGCAGCCACCACAGGCTTCGTTGCCGTCGGCGCGGACCAAAACTCGGTCAAGGTGTACAAGGCCGATTCCAGCGGCACGCTGCAAGAGGTCCAGAGCCTCGCCAACTCGACGGGCACCATTTCTTCGCTTGCCTTTTCTAAAGACGGTGCACACCTGGCCGCGGGCAACACCGTCGGCAAGATTTACGTATACAAAGTTGGCGGCTGGGAAGTCGTCGCCGACCGCTGGTCGGCGCACACGGCCCGCGTAACTTGCATCGCCTGGGACGACACGGGCGCGTACGCCGCCAGCGGCAGCCTGGACACCAACGTCTTTGTCTGGTGCCTGGACAGTAAAAACCAGGGCAAGCGCATCAAGGCGGCCAATGCCCACAAGGACGGCGTCAGCGGCGTGGCGTGGATCGAAGGCGGCAAGCTTGCGAGTGCCGGCAACGATGCAACCGTAAAGATTTGGGACGTGCAAAACTTGCCATGAAATATTTTCAGCATTTGAGAAAACAAAGCACATGAATAAAGATTAGGCAGCTAGCTTGAAAGTAAATGAAATCAGAAGTTGTACTCATGTCGGGGTATCAAGTTGACGCTTTGTTGCATCGAGTTATGTAGTCAGATACGTCATCAGAAGATGTGCCTGCATCCTCTAGTCGGTGGCCATTTGCTGATTCTGCTCCTGCTGCACCTCTTCCGGGACAATATCCCACAGTCGAATCGCCGGCTTGCCCCCGGTAGAGATGGCGTGAGGGGGATTGCGGCTTTGGTTCTCCTCCAATAGCAGCTTTGCCTTATCGACTGCTTCTTTGAGATCGAAAAGTCTGAATGGCGTGTTGGACGGATGCATCTACCTGCGTGATTGGGGGGCACATACTCTGCTTTAGCCTGTGTTGCGTAGCCCTCCTTGGCCAGGTGCTTGGCCATTTCGGTTTGGTGGTCGTCTAGAAGATCCGTGTTTGGGACGACAATCATTGGGACATCGAGCCTCCATGCATCCAATATAGTACCCGTGCCTGTACTACCATTAGCGTTTGCATGAGCTGTCCGAGCCTCACTCCCACACACCAGCGTGGCCGATGATAAGGCCTTTTGATCGCTCATCTCCCGACGCTTTACAAAGAATCATTTCCTCCATCAAGAGATTATTCCTTGATGCAAACGTCTGAATGGTCAGCGGTGCCGGAATCTCATCCTTTTGGCTTTCGACTTTGGCGGCTGCCCATGAGCTGTCCGGCCCGCACTGGACATGTAGTTCGGTGAAGCCGTGGTCGGCCAGGTGGCGCCAAAAGTCAGGCTCGAGAACTGCGGCCGTCAACTTTTTGAAGCCAACCGTGGCACCTACCGTCACCAGGCAATATCGTCTTGTGCCCTTTGCAGCAGCCATTTTATTCATTGAAATGGCTGAGATGTAGCAAGCAAGTTGGATGATGGATGTAAGTGACGTTGACGCCTAACAGCTGTAGGCGCTTGTGGTAAGCGTCGCTGCTAGCCGGCGTTTACCCAGATCATAGAAAAGGCTGAACTTCGGTAGCCCTGCTGCACCAAGGGGCCATTCGACCACTCCGCCGAAATTTTGAAGTTTCAACAGAGGGCTCTATTTCTTCCGCAACGTGCAGCACGACACAAAAACTGCCATTCGCGCAGTCGCTATAGTCAAGATGGCTTCCGCTCCCCGCGTCGCGAGGTTATGCGCCGCCGCCTGCAGACGAGCGGTACCTCAATTGGCACAGCACCGCGTGATGACCATGGCCGGCCCAAGGGCTGCTGTCGCATTCAGCACGAGCACGATGCGTGCCGCCGAGCGAACTTTTGACGGTGACGAAGGTGGCGAGAGCGCGCCTGTTGAATTGAAGGAGCTCGACAAGGCCTTTATGGACCGCGCCACCCCAGAGGGCTTGAGGCAGCTCGACCAGCTCGCCAAGCTCAACGGCCACAACAGCATCGAGGCGTACCTCGACGACAAATTACGCTACACGGCGGGCTTTTCGACGCAAGACAAACTACTCACAGACGAATTGGTCGTTGAAGACTCTCCGGCCAAACCTGACTACAAGGCGTTTTGGTACGACGAAGACGACCCAGACACCTTTTCCGAGGAGCACGACGAATTCAAGGAGGACGACATGATGTCCATGGCACACAACAAGCTGAAAGAAATCCGCGAGATGCGACAGTATACGAGACTGGCCGTTTGGGAGATGCCACTTCTCTCGAGTACGGCTACACCTGCGCACACCAGAGACGGGACAATTGAGCTAACAAGGAAAACTAGAACTCGCCAAGCCCTTTGAACTCCCCAAAGAAGACCACGTACTGCGGTGGCGATACACGACATACATGGGCGAAGCGCACCCGGCCGAGAGCAAGGTCGTGGTGCAGTTTGCGCCGCAGGACCTGGGCCTGACGGAGGTGCAGACGGACAAGCTGCGCAAGCTGGCGGGCGCGCGCCTCAACCCCGAGACGGACGTGATCAAGATGAGCAGCGGCCGCTTCGAGCACCAGGCGCAAAACAAGCGGTACCTGCAGCAGCTGGTGGGCGCGCTCGTGGCCGAGGCCAAGGACCCACGGGATACCTTTGCGGACGTGGCCCTCGACACGCGCCACCACTACCGCGCGACCAAGGCGGGCAAGAAGTCGAAGCCCAAGTTTCCCGCCGCGTGGCGCATGACGGCGAAGCGTCGGACGGAGCTGGCCGAGCTGCGCGCGCAGGCCGGCCGCGCGGAGGCGCAGCGGCTCGATGAGGGCCGCGTCGTCGACGGGCAGCAAAAGATTGACGGGTACCTGATGCAGAGGCTGGCGGAGGAGCAGGCAAAGGCGGCTGCTGAGCCGGTGCCTGTTCCTGCGGGTCGCGGTCCGGCCCGCGCGAGGAGATGAGGGCGGCCGGTAGGCAGGCAGGCAGGGAAAAGGGGGAGCGAAGGCGTGTGTACGTATACTTTGATGTATTGGCATATGTGGGAGCAGCGCCCAGATGTTATTTAGCACTGTATCATAGAAGGGGGTCGGGTAAGCCCCTGCTTCAAGAATCAAAATGTACAATATCCATGGCTATATGGATGACCTCGGTGTGAAGACTCTAGGGTGTAAGGAGATTGACCAAGTAAGAAATGAATCAAGTAAAGAGGATAAGCCTTTTCACGCTGTACCGGATATCATTGAGCAAAGACACTGAGTCACGAAATTTTGAATGAGTAGATAAAGATAAGACCACTGCCTACTTTACGTGGAAGAATTAGGTGGAGGGTGACGAAGCACTCTAAATAGTCATGCATGTGCTGGGACGGCGTTTGCGGCGAAGACTATTATTCTTTGGGGATTTCTATTTGGCTATAAAGGCTTCTGATCAGGCTCGCTGGCAGTAGCCGTATCAAGTGATGTTCTGTGGTGCGCAGGAATAGATACAAGACCGGGAAGCGATATCTCGGGCCAAAGTTCTGCGTGCCGACTTGTCGACGTTGCTGCCAATTCAAATACAGTACCAGTTCGGAAAGACACATGTAAAGAAAGGCCAATGGCAGGAATTGCGCATACCACGGCAGATAGCCTAGCTCGGCCAGTCTACTACCATGGTAGACCAAGTAGACGGCGCGACAGCACACTACAACAGGGGCGAGCGGCACCAAGAAGGGGGTGCTGATGCACAAGTAGGCGCCGAGGAGTAGCCAGATGCGCACACAGAAGCTGAAGGCAAGGTAACTGTGCAGAGCGCCATCGTGAACAAAGAAGTAAAGCGACTCAGGAAACAGTCTTGGCCGCGTTGTGCCAGTCCAGTCTCCGTGCGTGCCGCCAACGCCAATCATTCGATAGAATTCCGCTGGATTATTAGGCAGTGGCGGAGGAGTCTCGCTGCCGCTGTACGGGGGTGGTGGCGGGGGTGTTTCGGGGCGATCTGCGCTCGCTTCTTCAGGGCCGGCCATCTGTTCTTCTTGGCCGCCCTCCATGGCCTCTTGTGAAGGGCAGGCCACGGTCGAGGCAGTTGAGGGTGTCAAACGTAACCCACCTATAAACAACTTTTGGCACGTTTAGCTGGCGATGCGGCAAGTGGTTGGGTTTGATCAGGCGGGCTGACTGGCGGCGTTTTGCAGCAGATGGATGGTAATAGGCAGCGCGATGAATTCAGTCCGGCCGCAACAGCCGAAGCGAAGAGGTGGTTTGGTGGCCCCCAATGAGCACGGTTCGGCGGGCGGGTAAGGGGACAGGATGATGGGAGGTGAGTCGAGGACAAGATTGAATCCACAGCTTTCATATGCGGTTGGAGGTGAAATAGTGCGCACAGTGTAGTTTAAAGTTTATCTTTTTGATTTGAATAACAGATTTGACATTATCCATTATAGTTGGCTCTAGGTGGCTGTTATAACGATATGTTCTTGATAATTTCTGTGCATACAAGACATTTGAAAACAGAGTAGTTGGACGTTCGGTTTTTTTTTTTTTCTTTTTTTTTGACTCTTTATTATTTCTTTTCTTCTCAATTTTTTTAATCTTTTTTTGATTCTTTACCGTTGCCATGTGCCAGACACTCGAGATGGACCTTACAAACCTCGAAAAAGTGGTCCCAATGCAGCGCGCGCAACAAAGCTTCCACCAAGCATTCGCGGGGCTTTACTTTCCCCGTCCAAGCTCATCTTCAACCACCCAACAACCTCACCACCCCTCATCGCTCTCAAGCTCCCTTGTATTCGCGCAGCATCGCATAATTTCTCTCACCGACCAGAGCAGCCCGCGCGCGACGACGCGCCCGCGTCCACAGCCATGGCCACGGGCGACGGCCCTCCGCTGTCCATGCGGCCCTTTCCCGTCGCCGACAAGAGCCCCAAGAGCCTCGCCGACTTTATCTCGCGCGTCAATGCGCTGCCGGGGGGATTTCGCTCCGTCACGGAGACGAGCTTGGGGGAGGAGCTCGACGCGCGCCGCCGCCGCGACGGGACTACCACCGGCGGCGGCGAAGAGGACGCTGCGCAGGACGACGACGTAGACATGTCGGATGACGCCAACGCCGAGGATGAGGAAGACGGTGATGAGGACACTGCCGCAAAGGACCCAATGACTGCGCGCATGGAAGTTCTCAAGAATATAGAGTGCGCTGAATCAATCTTCCACCACCCCCCTCTAATTTTTTAGAACCGCCGAATACTAACATAATCCCCCTCCTCTCCCCTCGACCAGCATCGCAAGCAACACGGCCATGCTCACGCTCGACTCGCTCTCGCTCCTCCTATCCAAACACAACCCGACGCAGGCCAGCCTCACGCTGAGCCAGCAGCTCCGCGAGCTCGTCGGCATCGGCACCATGGGCGCGGACCGTCTCGACGACGCCAACACGACGCCGGCCAAGACGCGCGACTGCGAGGCCGTGGCCATGGGCTGGACGCTCATGGAGATTTCCCGCACGCGCGACGCCGCCGAGGACGCCGCCGCCTTTCTTGGCGCGGAAATGGCAGCCGAGGGCCGCTACTGGGAGGGCGTCATGGGCGTGCGCCAGGCTGGCTGGTCCGTCTGCCGCGTCCCAGGTGGTGGTGGTGGTGGTGGCAGCGGCAGCGGCAGCGACGCCCACGCCCCGGGTCTCGGCGTGCGCTTTGGCTTCTCCGAGGCCGCGCCCGAGTTTCAGCGTAATGGCCTCGCGCCTATTCGTCGCGGCGATGATGGCGTTCCCTGGCTTGACATGGGCCGGCTCGGCGGCACCCCGGAGCGTCTGGTTGTCACGTATGAACGCGGCGGAAAGGTCGTTGGCCGCGCCGCATCGCAGGAGCTACACGACGATGACGACGACGATGAGGCGGGTAGTTTGCAGGCTCGTGTGCTCGGCGCTCGCAACACCATTTTTGCGCAGGAGCTCTGGCACGAGCTGACGCGCGAGGCGCGGTTGCTCGCCGCGTACGACGTGCACCCGGACGACGAGAAGCGGCTCGTGTGCGCCGTCGACGCCGACGCCCGCATCATTGTCGAGCTGCTTCCCGCGTCAACCACGGCCGCGCAGTCTCGGCCCGATACCCACGACGACGACGACGAGAACCTGCCGGAAAACACTACCGCCGAGGCCATTTCCCTCGCGCTCCACATCCTCCTCACCTACGCCCACCGCTGCAACGAGCTGCTGCGCATCCGCCCGCTGCCGCCGCACGTCCCGCGCACACGCGGCCAGCACGTCCACACGCTTCTCCGCCCCATCATTGCGCGGCTCCTGTACGCCCGCAGCGCCCGCTCGGCCACGCAGCTCGTCGGCAACCTCGTGCAGACGCTCCGCCGCGCCGGCATCACCGACTCGTCATTTACCCTCTGCACGCCGCAGCCGACAGTGGCTGACTTTGCCGCCGCCAACACTGGGCCTAATCAGCCGTCCGCTGCCGTTAGTCTCGTCCGGCACATGCTGCAGCCGACTGACTTTGCTCTCGACGTCACGCTGCTCCCCAGCGGCGGCGGCGGCGGTGGCGGCGACGATGGCGACGACGACCAAGGGGTGTCCTTTACCGTCCGCGGCCGCACGTATCTCGTGCCCGTCACCGCTACATACTACCACGTGCTGGCGCCCGCCGGTGCCGCCGTGCACGCCCTCTGCGCGCCGTATCCCGACGGCTACCCGGACCTTGCCGCCTTGGCCGACTACCTGTGCGTTGTCGCCGCGCGGGCCCTCGCCGCGCATTACCTGCGTAAGCGCAGGGCGGCGACTGCTACTGCTGCTGCTGCTGCTGCTACTGCTGCTGCTACTGCTACTGCTGGCGACTTGGAGGAAGAGGAGGACAAGGACAAGGGGCAGCAGACGTGGGTGCTTGGCGCGCTTGGCACGCGTATACGCCATGCGCGGGATATCGACAGGCCGCAGCTCGAGTTTGTGGTTGAGAGGGATACAGCAGCGACGGAGGGCGGGGATGGCGGCGCGGCTGCGCTGCTGCGGCTTACGGTGTCGACGGACGGGCAATCCTGGACGTGGACGTCCAGCAGCGACAACTCGGCCAAGGAGACGCTGGAAGCCGTGGTTGACAAGGTATTAATACAGTAATGAGAGGAAGGGGGTTGGGTATATATGGTTGGGGAATTTCAGCAGCACATCAATATGGCGTCAATCAAGGGTTTAATTTAATAGAAATACCAGGGCATCGTCTTTAATTTTTTTTTTGGCGTTGTGTTTTATCATCTAATCTAGTTATAAAGGGAGTAATAAGGGAAGAGACGAGAGAAGATGAAAAATAAAAGGGATTTTCCCATCGTCACTCTTATAGGAGAAAAGCCAACAATCATGAATCGTGTAAAAAAAGGAATTCAACACGCAAAACAGCTCACATAAGCCAAGGCCGTCTTTCCTCTCACGTCCAGTCCATCGCGACAAAAAATTTACCCAGCCACGATATACCAGCAAGTAATAACAACAAAGCAGAATAAAATAAACAAACAAACACGTATTGGCCCTTACTCATCTCGTCTGTTGAACAAAAACTTGAGCTCGTTGACGCCCAGCCGTCCAATCTTGGCGCTCTCGGCCTCGTCGAGGGCCGCCTCCACAATCGCCTGCTTCTTCTCCTTGAGCTCGACGATGCGGTCCTCGACCGTCTCCTTTGTCAGGATGCGAAACACCTCGACGGGCTGCTTCTGCCCGATGCGGTAGGCCCGGTCGACAGCCTGCATCTCAATGTACGGGTTCCAAAAGGGATCCATGATGATGACGCGCGTCGCCTGCGTCAGGTTCAGGCCCGCGTTGCCGGCGCGCAGCGAGACCAGCATCACCGTCACGTCCTTGCGCGCCGGGTTCTGGAAGTCCTTGGCAACCTTGTTGCGTTCCTCGCCCGACATGCCGCCATCGTACCGCTTGGGCTTGTTCTGGAAGCCCGCGTGGCCGAGGCCGACCTCGATCAGGTCGAGGAGCAGGGTCCACTGCGAAAAGACAATCGATTTGCGGCCCGCCGCGTCGGCCTCCTCGAGCAAGCGGATGCACTCGGAGACCTTGGCTGCGGGGAGCCACGTCTGTCTGAGGTAGGCCATGTACTTGCGGTACGCCTCGCGGCTCTTGCGAGCTTCGAGACGAAGTTCTTTGAGCATCGATGGCTTGATATCAACCTTGATTACCTTTTCGTTTTCGTCCTTGTCCTTCTTCTTCGCCTTGGACTTGTTCTTTTTGGGCTTCTTAGCCTTTGGCAGTCGCACACGCTTGCCTTGCTTGATCTTGGCTTTGCGCATCTGTTCCTTTTCATGCTCGTCTTCCTCAGACTTGATTCCGTCAGACTCTACTTTTTCAGATTTGACCTTGTGATCCGCGGATGACCCTTCGGCCTTGATCTTGGCCACATCTGGCTTGGTGTCAGTGTCATCATCAGAGTCACTGAAAAAGTGGTCATCGACAACAAAACCAGCCAAATTGCCCTTTGCGTCCACGACATCGTCAGAGTAGATGTCATCATCGCTGGCATTAGTCTCCTCAATGACGTTCTCGTCAGATTCGTCCTCAGATTCGTCTTCGGATTCGTCTTCGGATTCATCTTCTTCCTCCGCTTTGAGCGCCTCAGGCATGTGCACCTTCCGGAATGCCTCCAAGGTGAAGCACTGTTTTGGGTTAAACTGCCCACGACAGACTGGACATTTGCATTTATCGCTCTCGTGACCTTCTTGAATATTCTGGGACGTCGCATTGTCGGCAAGCCGGCTCAAGCATTGGCTGCAGCTGTCGTGACCACATGGAATGAAGAACTGAGGGGAGGGGACGGCATCGTAACATATAGGACACTCGAAGCTCTCCGCAGCCTTGATTCTTGCCACGATGCCAGGCTGCAGCTCTTTGACCAAATCAAGAACCTCCTTTTCAGTCACAGGAGCATTGTCGGTGACGTCGAGATTAAGATGCGGGTGGCAACATGCTTGACGAAGACGCAGAAGAAGCACAAGAATATTAGAGTAGTTCCTCCCAACGCTGCCTTCACGAAGGTACTTGCTGAAAAGAACCTGCGCCTTCTTTTCTAGCTGGTTGTAATAATCACGCTCATCCGCGGATAGCTCTGCATATACGACCATCTCAGTCTTTGTTGGCAGCTCGAGAATGGGCTTGCCATCCAGCATGGAGTTCTTCTTTCGCCTAAGCATAATCGCTTTGAGGAGGGCACGCAGCTTGCTCATGGCGACACTTTTTTCATCACCCTTTTTGCCAAACAAAACGCCGAATTGCTGGCGGAATCTATCCCAAGCACAGTACGGCCGGATGCGCAGAAAGGCGAGCAGCGAGTACAGCTCCAAGACGCCATTCATCATTGGTGTGCCCGTCAAACACCAGCGGAAGGTGGCCCGCAGGCGATGGCAAGCCTTGGCCGTTTGCGTCTCCTTGTTTTTGATGCATTGGGCTTCGTCAAGGATGATGCGATGGTACTTTGCCTTTGTAGGGTGCAACAAAGGGAATTTGAGCGCAACTTCTGTGGAGTTATAGTCGGGTTCTCTCTGGGCAGCAGCATTCTCCTTGACAAATGTGTCCAATCTTTTGAGCTCTGCGGCGATAGTGCCGTACGTGGTCAAGACCACGTCATACGTGAGAAGGTCATCAGTGGTGGCCTTTTTGTTGTGATACACGAATACAGACATCTTATGGGATGTTGATACTTTGGTGTAAATTTCCTCTTCCCATTGGCGAATAAGGGACAGAGGACCGATGATGAGGTTCGTTTTGGGTCGCGAGGTGGCCCGTCTCGTCACCATCAATGCGAGCGTCGAGATGGTCTTGCCCAGACCCATGTCGTCGGCCAGAATACCGCCCTTGTTTGAGCCGTCCTCCATGGCCTGCATCCACTTGAGAGCGAGTTCCTGATGGTGATAGATGTTCACCTTGAGGCCCTCAACAGTATCGTTACGTTCTCCGAGTGGAATCTCTTCATCAGGACGGATATTTTCAAGTAAGTCGTCCAGCTCCTTGTCGCTCATTTTTTCCTGGGGTTGAGTCAGATCCAAAAAATCTCGCATGCGATCAGCCACCGGAGGGAAGCCAAATCCAGCCGCCGCGTTACTATATGAGAAGTCTCTTGTGCGATTGATAACGTCCATGGTGGAAGTAACGCCCATACTGGGAACAACGGGCATGCCGGGTATATAGGGCATACTGGGAACAACGGGCCAAGTCGTGGACCCAAGAACATGGCGAGGTGGTTGGGCGACAGAGGGACTGTACGGCGAGTACGGGCCAAACATGTCGGAGCCTGGAAAGGCACCAGGCAAAGAATGGCCTGGTGCCAATCCATGATTCAGCTGCCGCTGTCGCTGACTCTCATGAAGCCGCTGCATACTCTGGAGCCTGTGCTGTTCCGCCATCCGCAGGCTATGTAGAAGAGCTTCTTTTTGACTTCGGGACTGAGGAAGGTGCGACGCGGTTGCGCTCGGAGGCGCAGAAATATTAGACTTGGAATCCTGACCTGGGTACTCGACTTTGAGTTCAGTGCTGTCCTGGAAGCCAGATCTAGGGGCTCCGTTGGTCCGAGCCGTCTGCATGAGACGCTGCAGCGGATCCGACTGGGGATCTCGACTCCCGTTGGCAGCAACGCGGGACTGCTGAAGGCTTTTAGCAAAACCACGGTCACGCTGTCTCTGGGCGGCCAGCTTCTCCTGCTGAATCTGCGCGGCAATGTAGCCAGTTGTATCCGTAATGTCATCACTGGAGCCATGTCAGCTGGATTTCGACAAACGGCAGGAAAAGGTTCCCCATACCCTGTGAGGTCAATAACCTCTAGATCGTCCGAGTCGATAATATTATCAATCGAGCTTTGGGGTAGTCTGCCTCTGGCGACGGACATTGGCGTAGTCTTTTGCGATTTGGAATGTAGATCGGGACTTGTGGGACTTCCGCGGTGTTCAAAGTCTCGCTTTCTGGTTGGGAGGCTGATGGGCGTAGCAGGCGGCCGCTGAGGCTGCGACGACCGTTCTGATTTCACTGCTTCGGGTTCCTGTTAGTAAATGAATGTCGGCACCATCCATGTCACCCGGCGACTCACCGCTTTGCGAGCCTTGTGATGAAGAGACGGCTTGGGATGATGTTCCTGTTGGACCGTAAGTGAGTCCCCCAAAATGTGACCGGGAAAAAAAAAAGGGCATACCCTCAATCTTCTGCAGCCTCTCCGTGAGGAGCTGAATATCCCTCCTGGCGCTGATGCGGGCCCTTTTAGAATCTGCATCCTGCGCATCTGCGAGCGAGGCTAGGATCGCGCGCTGGACACAAATTTCCTCCCGCAGCGTATTCACCTCTTGCGATCTGCTCGGAGTGGCCATTCTGTCGCGCCGCGCATGTCGTGCACGGCGATCAACGCCGCACACGCACGACTAAGCGTAAAGGAGCGTAGAAACGAGGGTTGGCTCGCAGCGCATAAGTGAAAGAAAGGAACGAAAAGAAGCTGTAAACTCTTGCGCCCAGAATAAGGAGGGGCGGGATTTTCGAGGCGGAAAGGGAGCGACTGGGAGGATAGGTAAAGCGCAGTGTTTCGTTTGAATCGGAGAGATCGAAGGAATGTCTCGAGGGGGTCTTCGGCGGGGT